>NW_025784291.1:0-24693 GCF_021130785.1 Homalodisca vitripennis
TCGAACGTCTGAGTTTTAATAATAATTACCTGTTATAATTTTAAAACCGATAGTAATATTTTATAATTAATTTACTCAACGCTTTTTAAAAGAAAACCCTAATTCAAACGCCATCCTTATTGAGTCTATAGCGTAAAACTCTATTGTTGTAAAGTTATTATCTTAACCACCAAAAATGCATAGAGTAGCTTATCCAGCAAATGTGGAATTCCAACTTTTAAAAAAAACATCATTAATTTGGTTGAAATAAACATACATATTAATTTTGGTCATATTATCTTAGCTTTACTTGAAATTCTTAAGTACGTTTGTTACCGATCCTGACGTTCCTAACTTAAAACCGAGTGAATTTATAGTGTTATTTGCTGTAAAATCCAAACATGTGTTATTTCCTGTATTCGCATTTGTTTGGGTAATTAAAGAAAGTTTAGACAACTGTAAGACTGCCATGGAATATTTTTGCAACTTTTGACAACAAACGTGCCTGTGAAAAAGTTGAGTCCTTGTGAAGAACGTCAATAAATTGTACCCTCATTGGAATGGATCTTAAAATGAGTATAAATGCCTTACTAAAAATCAAAAATCAAAAAATCAAAAATCAAAATCCTTTATTGCTCAAAATAACATTTTCATGCATTAGCAACGTCATTAAAGTATACACACAGGGCTAGCTTAACTAACTTATACAGTGTTACATGTTATGCTAAGTATACATCAAAGAAAAAAAACAAAACTATATTTAGTCTACTATTTACAATTTATGCAAAAAAAATCCTGGACACTGTAAAAGGAACCGTCGATGAGGAACTGTTTTAAGTTATTTTTGAACAAGGTTAAAGAACAATCCACCTTTAAAGCATCTGGAAGGTGAGTTGAAAAGTTTAATGCAGTTGTAAGTTACGTGTTTTTGAAAAAAAAAGAAGTAGAATGTTTTGGAACTGGAATGTTAAGCCGGGTTCTAAGTGAATAATCTGAATTTGTGTTAGCTAGTGTCATAAAAGTATTCATTCTTTTTTAAAAAAACCAAAGATTCATAAATAAATATGCATGGGAAAGTAAGAATGTTGTTGTTTTTAAATACATTTCTACAAGATTGATGCCTACTTAGCCCAAAAATAATCCGCAAAGCTTGCTTCTGCAATTTAAAAATGAAATTGGTTCTGCAGTTCCTTCCCCAAATGGGAACTGCGTAAACAAGATGAGAATAAAAGCAGCCATAGTACAAAGTTAGTAGTAGTTGTGAATTAGCGAAAGAAGCCAATTTTCTCAATGCAAACAAACACGAACTTAGTTTTTTTTACTATTTTATTGATATGCAATTCAAATGTCAGGTTGCAGTCAAGTTGAAGACCTAAGAAGCTCACTGAGTCCACACATGATACCATGCACTCCCCTAGCATTACCTGTAAGTTGTCCCACAAAACTACGTCTAAGTGTGAAATTCAGAATATGGGTCTTGTCTGTGTTCACAATCATGCCATTTGAGGTAAACCATTGAAGAAGAGCATTGGATTCAACAAAACCATTGATCTCTAAATCCACTTGATTGTGAGCTGTGACCAAAAGAGATGTATCATCGGCAAAAATACAAATATCTGACTTTTTGGTGCAATGTCTAATATCGTTAATAAATACCAAGAAGAGAAGAGGACCTAACACGGACCCTTGGGGGGACTCCCATTTTAATGACCAGATCATTTGAACACTTTCTTCTTAAAATACCCTGGCTGTCCACAAAGCTGATTTCAACTCGCTGAGATCGACCGCAAAGATACGATGCTATCCAATCATGAGCTTTCACCTCTGACGCCCAGCCTCTGTAGTTTACTTAACAGTAACGAATGGTCAACTAAATCAAACGCTTTGCTTAAATCGACGAAAAGGCCCATAGCACACATTTTTTTAATCTAGAGCAGTAACTACTTTGTCAATAAAACAGAACATTGCGTCAAGAGTACCTTTTTGTTTCTGAAACCCAAACTGATTACGGAACAAAATATTGTGCTTGTCAAAGTGTGATAAAAGTCTAATTGAAAAAATTTTTTCAAACACCTTTGAAAATGTGGAGAGAATTGAGATCGGCCTATAGTTGTTACACTGCTCATTGCTAGCCTTTTTATAAAGAGGCTTTACAATCGCAACTTTTAGAAGTGAAGGAAATGAACCAGACAATAAAGAAAAATTTATCAAATGAACTAGTGGCTTTGTAAGTAAATCTATACATTGCTTCAGAAGTTTGGACGATACTTCGTCAAAACCTACAGAAACTACTTGGCTTTAAGGATAGAACAACATTCTTTAACTCAGTCCCTCATCAGTAGGGAACAGAAACAGCGAAGAACTCACTGAAAGTTTGTTAGACAAAAGATCCTGAGCCGTGCTGGTCTTAGCATTTAACTTCTCCCCCAGGCTTACAAAATAGTCATTAAAGACATTTGCCTTAACAAAAGGTTCATCCACAGGAGTTCCAGTTGAAATCCAAGATTCTTCCAATTAAGTTCGTTTTTTGAACTACTTCGATTCGTATTTTCATTTATGATGCTCCACATCGCTTTAGGTTTGGATTGAGCATTTAGAACATACCCTAAAACCTTCTCAGATTTGGCTGAACGAACTGAAGCTCTAAAATCTTTCTTTAGTTTTAAATAAACCTGCCTTCTATGGTCAAGATAATCAAGATCTCTGGTCCTGTCTGTGTAAAGATAACAGCTGCCGTCTTACGCTCAATAAACTGTAATCAAGAACAATCTTACATGTAAGGCTTTCGTTTAATAATTTTTTTCCTGCGAACAGGAAAGGCCAAATCCATATAGTATAGCAAAATTGAAGAAAAGGCCTTATACTTACCGTCAGGTGTTGTCGAAGAAAAAACATCGTCCCAAGTTTCCTTATTTAAAAAATTACTAAATGTGGACACATTGTTGGCACTAAAATCGCGCTCAAGCTTAAACTTAACTTCAGAAGATGCATCACAATCAAGAGCCAGAGACAATTCTACTTTTTGAGCCTTATGATCAGAAATTTCAGTTTCTAAAACAATAAGTGTGTATCAGGGATGGAGCGATATCAGTGTAAACATGATCCAAGAATTGATTTAGATCCTTTAAACTCTCGGGTAAAAACATGTACTGTGTTTCTTAAATTAAAAGAACTCATCAAGCTTAGAATTTTATTAGTAACCAGAGTAGATTCAGCTACATTTACATTGAAGTCTCCCAAAACAATTGTAGAGCAATTCTCCCCGACGATCCTGGATAAAACAACTGTATGTAAGATCATAAAATTTATCAAAAGCACTCCCATCTGGAGAAGGAGGCCTATACACTCCCAAAACCAGAAGAGAACCAGGTCCAATATTCACACTAACTGCGGCCAACTCACAAACGCCTTCTACACAAAATCGACTTACATCTATGACAGTGAAGTTGAGAGAATTTCTTAACAAGCAAACACACACCACCCCTGTTAATAGTCGAGCGACAATAGGACGAGGCGATTTGTTAGTTCATTTAGATTAACCATGGAGACATCTTTCATTTTTAAGGAAGTGTTCAGTAAAGCAGACTATGTCCGGCTTTTCCAGATCAACCAAAACCTCAATGGAAATCAAATTGCAAATAAAACCACGTACATTTTGATGGAGCAATCGTAAAGTTCTGGATTTATTTTCGGATTGTCTTAAGCAAAGAGTATAAGAGGGAGGCACTATGGCTGCTTTATCAGTCTGTCCCCAATTTCTAAAAAAATACTCGAGTTCTTTTCATTGTGTTTTGATTCCAAATTTACATGTCTCAATGCAGAAGTTTGACATGCTTGAGAGTTCCATTTTAAACGTTTGAATTTCAATGTTTCTGTTGGAAACTAAAACTGGTATTTGTTGTGGAGTATTCAAAACCGTGGGGAAAATCAGACTACTTTAATTGAGAAACAATTTTTCTTTTACCTGAATAATTAAGATGCAAGCCATGACTAGTGTAGAACCTACGGTCAGCCAGTAAATCAAGAGCTAAAAATGTACAATGCTACAAACCTTGACGCAAGACTTACCAACTCATCATTTATTGTTTTAATAATACCATTCAATTTAAACTACTACAATTTAAACTTTCAGATTTTTAAGGAATCCGGCGAAATTGTATTAAATCTCAAAATGGGGTATTTCCCATTTAAATATCTTAGCATTAAATATGTATATGTTCAGTGTCACAACGATTTTAAAAAGAAACAAAATTAAATTCTCTAAATTGCACTCACAAAATCCATTTAAAATATATTGATTAGATTTTTAATAGCGTGCAAAAAGAAGAATTCATTAGTTTCCGAAAGTTTCAAAATGTAAAGCCGTGGCACGTGTCCCGTAGCTTCAGAATTCATGTAAAACCAAAATTTTATCAAACTCTCAATTGTGTGTATAATATAAATTCCTGAATTAGTAAAATGGTACACACAATATGAAGACTAAACTGGCCTGCTAGGTCCCATGACACTTCTTACATTGCTAATGGTTTTTAAGATTAGTTCATGTATTTTAACCCCCAATTTAACTGAAATATGTAAGTGACTTTTAGTTTATTTTTGTTAAAAGCCATTGTATCTCACATTCAACAATAAAGTTCAGGCGTTAGAGAAAATAACCTTTAGGTTTAAAGAAGAACTGACAAAGTTATCCTCAAACCGCATAACAACTCTGACAAGAGGCATCATCATCACCAGAAGCCCGCACTAGAGTGGGTTAAATATATCTCATAGTGTATTGTGTTGAATGGAGTGAGCGCTGTGACATGGTCTGTATTGATTGGACTCGCGTCGTCGCGCTACTGTGAACCGGTCTTGGCCATCTGGACCTCAAAAGAAAAGATTCACATGAACATCATGTAAAGTAAGCCGGTTTGGGTTGCCCAAACCTTGCCATGACTGCGCTATTACACTGGTGATCCACAACTGTTCATGGATAATCCACATGCACATCATGTAAAGTAAGCCGGTTTGGGTTGCCCAAACCTTGCCATTACTGCGCTATTACACTGGTGGCTACAATTGTACATGGATAATCAACATGCACATCATGTAAAGTATGCCGGTTTGGGTTACCCAAACCTTGCCATCACTGCGCTATTACACCGGTGATCTACAACTGTTCATGGATAATCAACATGCACATCATGTAAAGTAAGCTGGTTTGGGTTGCCCAAACCTTGCCATTACTGCGCTATTACACTGGTGGCTACAACTGTATATGGATAATCCACAAGAACATCATGTAAAGTACGCCGGTTTGCAATGGAAACCTTGCCGCGACTGCAATTGACGATAAATATGTATTATATGAAAAAATTACTGAAAGATCAGAAATTGGGAGGCGGTATTTTCGAATATTTGGTTTAAAATATCTAAATAACCTCAAACAAAAGTAAGATTACGGATTAAGCAGAGAGTTTTATTGTAAAATGTGGTAAAGCTGTGTTTTGTTATTTACACATAGCTGTGTTTGGGAAAATCTGAAAACTGATCTTTTAAAATTGTTGTCAGGGTCATTCGTCATCTTCTCTGGAATCTGACGAGTGGGGAAATTGTTAACATAATGAAAAAACAAAAGAGTGGACAGCTGCGTTAAAAGTAACATTCCGCGAGCTTGTATGTATTATGTGAGCCGCGCTGCTTAGTGCGAATGGATCGTTGATGGACATATCAACAACTGTTGCCTTATGGCTTTGTGCCAAAAGAGGTCAAAAACACTGACAGCTTCGACCAGAAATAACCCACAACAATGACCACGGATACTGATAAGAGTACATGAAAGTGTTGTTGAGTAGTAAGAAATATTTAATTTATTCATGTTACAGGCAATTCAAAGACGTTGTTGTATGTGTTTAACAAATTTCGGAATGAAATTTATTTAGTAGGAAGATGAAAATTTATGACGTGTAAAATATTGTATTCTTGTTTTATTTAAATTAAAGAAGTTGGTATTGTATAAAATATAAAAACTATCACACCGACTGTACTGAATTTTCCATATCCATTCTTAGAGTCCCTAGTTAAAATATAAACCTATTCTTATTTTGAAAATCCATCCCCACTTCACACCACTGTTCTATAAAGTTGGGAGAAATTCTATTTTGGTCTCTAAAGTTGAGAAATGTTAACTTAAAGATTAAATATAATAAAATGTTCTGTGTAAACCCTGGTTTATGACATCAAATCTTCGTTTTTATTACACAAGATGGCTTTTCATACCTGCTCATATTTATATCTTCTTGATGAGGACAACAATACAAACTCAATTGTGTCATCAGAAATATCTTAGACTGGATGTAAATTACAAATTACATAAATATACACTTCTTTACATATTTTCTTGGTCATGGCAACAAGGCAAACCACATAAATATTGGTGTAGGAAATATGTATATAAAGAAAATTTACACTGCATTTTCTTTAAGTTCTTTAAAAAGTATTTTAGCTGGTATTACACTATAACCAGCTAAAAATAGCTGGTATTTTAGCTGGTAAAATATAACTATTTATAGTGTTTAAGCACACTATAAATAGAAACACACACACACACACACACACACACACACACACACACACACACACACACACACACACACACACACACACACACACACACACATATGATATAACACTATAAATAACTGTATTTTTATTTCGAAATATCACACAAAAATACTCTTTCAACTAATGTGGAGAAATTTTTTGTAAAGATAGGCAGTATTTTATTTAAAGATGATTGAATCAAATTACAGAACACAACATGTTACACAGTGTACCAGTACTTTGTATTTGTAGGAATAATATCGCTGTTGGCGTGTGATGCATGTAGTAATGACAAATAGAATTGTCTAACTTTTTTACAGAAGCAGCAGTAATTCTAACCATATAGTTTATTCTAGTTGTACTTTAATAAACAAGATTGAGAATCTGTACAATTGTAAATGTAAGGTACTAGAAGTTGATTTTCTTTGCCTTTTTGGGACGGAACATTTACAATAGTAGCTGAAGGAACAAAAACGTAGTCCGGCACTAATGTTATTAAACACACTAATCGTTACTCCATGACTACAATTTGAGGGAACAAGCGACCGCAGCGAGTTCATGACTATAGTAGGTGGAATCCACAATGAATACTCGAGACACAAAATGCAATTCTTTATGAGAGAAAATCATCGTGCCTGTGTTTTATTAGTGAGGTATACGATACAAGTTCGGTGTATAAATATTGATATAACTTCTAGAATCACCCATGAACTGGGAATGGGAAGCAATAGCATATACTGTAATATATCAGGTTTACAGATATGTATACCCTCAAAAAACTAATCTAGGGTACAAAAAAATTCAGCAAGAAGTAGGTAACTATTTAATTTTCGGGAATTGAGCTAATCGTAAATATTATTATAGTTCAAGACAGATAATTTCAAGCCTGACCATCTGACTTTATTACTTATTACTATTGTTGAATTGATCATTAGATCAGTTTAATACTAGTGTTATCTAAAGAAACCACCTTCTATGCTCATGGAAAGTTTAAACAATATATTTCAGGCCTCCATTAATCAACAGTTTATTTGCCACAATCCAGGTTTTAAATGATATTCGTCGTACTATAGTAAGTAGAAGTGATTAATTAATCACGTATCACAAACTAAGTGACATTTCAGACTGAAACAAGAAGAGATGAAGACTAAGAGGATTTTAAAGTTTCTCGGAAATTGTATCTTGGACGTTCCAGATACTCGTAAAGCGGATCAAATAAAATGAATGATGTTCCTAGAAAGGATTGCTCATGCAAATAGGATCGAATCAAATCTAATACTACGGTCTAAGCACCGCCATGGTCCTAAGTCCCGAACGCTTTTCTCCATCTGAAGCAAAATGAAGCAACGTGAACTAAATAGAAGAGAATAAAAATAACTGTGATGAAGACAACACAAATAGGACTATTATTTTACAAAGGGAGAGAGGGATCGCTTGTCGAGGAGACTTGAATAAGAGCAATTCACTCTCTAGCTTTTGTAGTCTGGGTCGATTTAGGACGAGACTGCGCGCTCATCAGCTTAGGGCTACTACGAAGGGCTCATTACTTCAAGGCTGCTGCTGTCCAGTGTAACAGGGCTGTATGGGTTCCGGGAGGGGAGGGGGTGCAAGAGTTGCAGCTTATCACGCGTTCGTTCGTTTCATTAACATAAACATAATTGAATAAACTGCTAGTACTAGGTAACTTATGGTTATAGCTAATAGTGTCAAGCTACGGAATCAATACGAATACAACAAATTTTTGTTAATTCTAATTCAAATTTCAAATGCTTTCATATGAAACAGTCTGTATGAATATATATATATATATATATATATATATATATATATATATATACACAAACATATATATATTATGTTTGTAATTCCAAACATGAATATATTATACAAGAACGCATTATTCATTAAAATATTCTATTCCTGTATCGAAATACACAAAACTATACATGATTTATTGGACATGTTCTAAACGTATGTAATTATATATTATAAATTAGAAAGTGTTTTAAGATGTTTGGATCTTTGATACGCAATTACACAAAACATAGTGGACAGATTTGTACGAAATTTGACATTTACATCACGTAGGTATGAGATTCAAACGTAGAAATTCCTTTGTTCCGAAATACCACTCACAAATACTCTTGAAAGTAACTTAAAGAAAATTATATATTTACTGTAAAGATAGTTAAACGTGTAACAGAACAAAACGTGTAATACAGGATACCTGTACTTCGTACACATTTCCATGGGTAAATACAAGCTGTCGTTGTGTGATGTATATAGTAATGAGATATTGTATTACTGTATCTATCTTTAATTATAGATGGTAGCAGTGACGAATTCAAACTAATTAGTATAAACTAATTAATAATCTGGATTTCACTTAACAGAACAATTTTCGAATGCGTACAAAGTGAGTATTCGAAATTGGTTTTCTGAGAACTATTAAAAATCCATATGTTTTAATTTTTTTTTTAACATGTAACTTATAGTGTGTCAAAGATGAAATAATAAACGGCCTCGTTGTACTCTCATATTGGAGGTAAAAGTGCGGCTGGGGTTGAATAACACTGTTATTGTCGCGTTCCTCTCGGCCCCTCTTTATTTATTTAACTCATTCCCTCTTTTATTAAACTTCCTCTTCCGCAGCGATGCTTCCAAACAGAATTCCTCGAGTTCTAATAGTGGTTATTTTATAAAACATTTACCGTTTGGAAAGTGTTAAATATTCTGTCTTACATAGTGAAAGCGGAGATATAAAATATATACATACTTTGAGCTAATGTATTTTTGAATGGGTATCTTGTTACAAAGAAGTATTGACTAATTTTTAATCTATGACAAAAACCTTTATTTCTGGAGTGTTTCGATGCATTTATGAAAAATATATCATATTATGCACTTCCAAGTGCATATATGTTGTTGTAAATATAAATAAATTAATACTTATAACATTACCATTTTTGTTGTTGAAGTTTCGCTGAGTATAATGTATATACATGACTTTGTTACCTATTTACATAATATATTGTAGCGGAAGGACAAACACATATTAATTAAAAATAAATGTAATTAAAATAATTTATTTGGGTCAAAAATATTTCTTCAGAAGGTAAAACTGAAGTAAGAGCCAACGGAAATTTTGTTTAGCTTTGAACCTCTTAGTTAACACTCTAATAATACGTATCATAAACATGAATATTTCTGATTTAAAAAGTATCATAGAGCTTCATCATATTACATGATAATTGTTTTTACGACGTACTTTTCAATTACAATGTTCCAAGTGCTACTGGAACTGTTTTAGCTACTTATTCCAACAATACGAAACGTTCTAGAACACTTGTGTTTCGTTGGTAATCATAAAAACTGTTTCTATCTCCAACTTCAGGACCCCAAAACATTGCTCTTTAAAATTAGTTCAATTATTCCGAAGTACACCAGGGCACTGGAATATGTTTCAGTGACTACTACTCTTGTTTTAAGCTATCTAAAAAGAACGTACTTATGAGGTACTTGTTATTAAATAGGTTACCTAAATACCGTGGGTAATTGCTAGCTTCTTATATTTAGGAAGTTTGAAAATATTCACTAATGTAGTGTTTTTTATATTGTATAGATAACCGCAAACTTAACTTTAGCAGTTCTATTTTTAAATTTAAAAATTGAAATTTGGTGATGAGGTGTATTTATTAAATTTAATTTCAAAATTATTATTATCAAGAAAATATTTTACTACCATTGCATTACTTCAGGCTAGACAGAAACGATTGTGTTAGCGTGTGAAAATGCCATGCCTGTTCTTGGATTTGAATCCGGTTTCCTGAGGTGAACAGCTGAAAATCGAAACCCTCAGTTACCTTAAATTTTTAAATTTAAGCAATAATTTATTTAAAAACTTATATGTCTACTTTACATGAGTTTTGAGTCTAACAAGACCTATGAAAGCTTGAAAGCTCAGTGTCCAAACCTGCTTCACTTAAATACTCTTCCATACGTGAACGGTTGGTGTTGGGCGACAAAAACTAAATATCCGTTTAGTTCCAATTCTTTTTATCAAATAATTAATATGAGGAACAAAATTATGCCGGTTTATCTAAACATAACCATGTAGGAGTAAGCACCTATTTCATTGTTAATCTGGCGAAGAATCTAGATTTTGTAAGCATTGATTGGGGATTAATAATTTAGGGAAAAAAATTGTCGCTGGTAAAGGTATTCTTCTCCAGTTATCAGGATTTAACGAATAAACTACTACGAGCTTCTTTCCTGTCGTAATGTCCTTTGCCACCTAACGTGACTTTGTTCACCTCTCTAATAAATCAGTTACACTTTTGTGATTTGAACATTTTGAAACAATTCATAATTTTCTCTGGATACTATTTCAACTCTTGGTTGGTAAATAAAGAGAATAAAGGGTAAATCCCTTTTTTTGAATGTTGATGAAGCTTCTTGATTGCTACGCTTAGTTGAGCGTGGTGTGGAAATGATGATAGTGCTTTTGAAGTGCAAGTTTATAAGGCCACAAAATGTAAATTGACTAAACATTATCAGTGTACACGACATAAGAATAAATCACTTCGCTAGCTGCAGTCTTCAGTATAACCTGCATACCGCCACTGTTACCGCAGCCCCAGGTGTTGGTTTGGCCGCCCGCCATCGGAATGGTTAGAAATTTATTTAATCTCTATTCTCATTCTTCACATTTGCCTCCCATGAACTTCTCTTTGAATAATCATTAAAACGGGACATGGCTCTCATAAAATATTTGAGGTTATATTTTCTTGAAAAGGAAAAAATATTCCTTTTCGCTTTTTGCTGATCATTAAAAAAATTAACGGCTTTAGCTAAAGTAATAAAAAACATTGGTTATTTAATATTTATTAAACATTGGTTTAATAAATAATAAATAGTTATCAGATCAATTGGAATTTTTATTTGAGAAAATGCTTTGCTTATATATTTCCACGTAGACTAAATGGTCGCACATCAGGAGGGTTTACTTCTGGGCGATTTATGTCTGCCTGAAAAACCTTACAACCATTAGATTACTAGTTGGGATTACAGTCCAGGATGGATGGATTAAAGTCCCATGGACTCGTCCTTTTACAAACAGGAGTTCCTGTTAAAGAACCACACACCTTTTTACACACAAAATGTACATCAGTTTCCCGTTATTTTCTTTCTCTATGACAAATTAAAGTTAGGTGAAGACGTGACGCATCCTGAATGGCTTTATCTAAACAGTCAATTACGCAAGTGATATTCAGCATGATTTATTTGTGTTAATTATTATTTTATATATGAAAACTTCAAGTCATGTGCATATATTTGGAGTACAGATTTAGACAGTTAAACTCTGTTATCAGTGTAGAGTGAACATCGATAACGCTTGTTTGAAATCTGTCCATCTTAGATATCCAATGTACTCGTTTAATGCACATTTCATCTAAAGTGTTTAAGAAGAGAAAACCCCATCACTTTACTTGTTTGCTGTACTAAATATTTGGCTCATACAACTCCTAGTCATATGTTTTAATGACTTGTGATTGATTCTAGTTTCATTTAGCAATTTTGCATTGAATCATACCAAGCCAGTTACACAAAATAAAAATGTGATTTTCGTTTAGTTCCTGCAAGTAATTACAATAAAATAACATTTTAGAAATAGATGAATACTTTTAGAAGTTGTTTTTAGAGCAAGTAAAGTCCAATATTAAGAAATATAGGAATTTTTTAATGTATTTATATAGAAATAAAGGGCCTTATGATACCAATCACCAGTCCCATTAGTTATATTAGTTAGTTTATATAAGCATATTAAAACATTTTTTCCGTAATTTTTGTATCTCTAAAAAACAATAACACTGAAAATCTCTACCCATAGCTAGAACAGGTTATATTTCCTTTACTCGTCCTATTGGATTTTCCTCAGTGTTAGCAGCCCCAAAACAGACTTTTGGATACTGGTTTGTTTACAAAAGAGAGTGGTTAGAATAGTATTAAATATAAAGATATCTTTAAAATTATTTAAAAACTTTAAATATTCATCGTAATTTGTAAAAATAAAATAATCAACACGCTAGATCTGAACTTTTTATAACCCACGAAATTACTTCTAACGTCTAGTTCTCAGTAGAGGATCTTATGAATCAGGTTTGAATAGCTAAACCTCATATTTCGAAGCCATATATTACTATATCATACATTTTATTATAGTATGTTGGTTAAAAACTTTCAACTGACTAGTACAGTAGGATCATTGTTATTTTTATACTGTATGGTTACTGACAGTTGATATAAAAAATGTATGTTTATATGATGAAAAAGAAATGTAATTTGTATGCAATACTCCATAGTATTATCATTGTTGTTCTTATTTATAGGAAAATATTATATTTGTTATGTATTTAATTAAGCAACCTTATTCCTTTCTTCGGGCTGTAAAATATGCGTGGCAAGGAAACATATATTTACATAAGAACATAATTGTCAACAAATATCTTGCAAACTGAAAATACGAATTTCTGTACTAAAATTCAATTCAGCCTTCAATCAACTGTGCAATTGCTCCGATAGTAATTTAATACTGCAATGTCGTGCAGCACGAACGAACCAATTCTAACAATTTCCAAGAGTCTTTTAGAATGCACATTTTCACTATAACTCAACTTAATTCTCTTTAGATTTAAGTCCAAAATACTTAATTTAATTCTAATTAATGATCTTATGAGCTAATAAAGCAAATTGAGTCTTCAAACCTAATTAGTTTGCTACAAAAGCCAGTGCTTTTAATTAGGTTTTACTCCAAATACATACATAATACATAAGAAATGGATAATTTAAAATATCTAAATTATATTTTGAAAGAAAAACATTTTTAAGAGAGAAGCTCTAAGTATTTGAAATTAGTCTGTAAATCAATTTACCCACACTGTATTCATACTAAATCACACGCAGCTCATTGTAAAATTAATCTATTGAACCCTAAAAGCAATAAGAACATACAGAAATCATTCGGTGCCCTTATTTAAAATACAACAACTTTCAATGTTCTTGTATGGTTAGTTAATTTTACGGTTATTGTAAACGCCAGACCAAGTGTCACTTAACAGGATTCAATATGTATCAATGCCGTAGACATTTTTAATTTCGACGTCCTGGTGGAATATTATTAAACCCGATGCCTGAAAACTACTATGACCTAATTAGTGCTAAAATGTACAAATTTTCTTCTTTTAATCGTACCAAGAGGGCTGCTTTCCCCTGAACCATCTGATGTTTGGAGGCCTGAAGACATCATAGCTAGATGAGGGATTTCATATGCATGGACATACACCATCATAGAACTCGATCTTGCCTATGTAAAAATGAACATCCGTGCATGATTTCAAATTTATAGCTAATTTTATTCTCGAGACATCCTCCTGAGTGATAAATCTCAGCCAAATACCATAGAGTGATATGCGCTAACATCAAGCTGGATCTTGTCTTTGTAGAAATAAATTTTCAAGTAAATTTTCGTGAAACAAAGCCTTTTTGTCATTAATACTCTAATACTATCTTAAATAAAAGTATCACAAGGCTAGTGACATGACTAACAATATTAGGTAGACTTAGCTTTTTATATGGTCATACTATTTGTAGAAGATACAAAAAAACTTTGATCTACTCTCATATACGAGTAGTTATTAAATACAATCATTCACCTAATAACACACTTCTTATCGATTGATTTTTGGGTCACACTTGTGCAACAATCCCACCCTTTACCTGCCATTCCCAAGCTTTCACTTTTAAATAAATTGTTTGTAATTTTTTCTGAGAAGTAGGATTAGTTCTATAAGCTCTTTTAATCGAAGAAATATTGAACACAGCATGAAATACAGGATAAAAGTGTATAAAACTACGTTTCAAGGATTTCAAGGATTTGTCCCCCTTCGTCAAGTGTGGGGACAATTAATATACATGCACTTAAAACCTTCATCTTGCGGTAATAAACTAACTCTAAAGTAAATATTCCAGACAGGAGGAAAATGAACCCAGGCGTTGTCACTACACGGAAGTTAAGAACACAAACAGACGTCACATCAGCACAGGTAAAATTGGGACACTAACAAGGAAATCAGTATCCGCATTTCCTGTGGTATCGCGGTGTCATCTGAAACAACGAGACAGGAAAAGGCAGGTGAAATAGGAGGAAGGGGAAATGCAGGCGCCTTTGGCCCTATGTTTTGATCCTAGACCTTAATAGCATGATGTGTAAGAACTTTGTTAGAGGTTTTGTTTGATTGTTAAATATTTGTAGGTTTCCTAATTATTTGTTTTTTAATATTGGTATCAAAAGTGGCCTAACCTCAACCAAAGGTTGATTTTGCAGTTGGTCTGCTAATTTTATATTAGCTTTACCTCATTTTATTTGATGATTTTCAGACCCGCAATGTTGAGCAATTTTAGACACTTCCACTAGTCTTTTTTTACTTTATATATTCTTTAATTTTCACATCTAGTGGTATTTTTGTCTCGCAGTTTTTTGAGTCCTTTGTGCCATTCTTTGGTTTGGTTTTTGGCGGGATTATGTCTAAGAGTGTTCTGTGTTCTAAAAGTGTAAGTGTTCAATATTGTATTTTCTGCCTACTCTTTTAATTTCCCCCGTTAAATCTGGCTCAGTCAAATTTCCTAATTAAAGATTTTCTATTGTTTCTTTAGAATTTATTTATGACATGCATTTTATTTATTTATTTATGTGTGTATGAGATCCATTTTGAGATTATCCATTTTGTATGAGATCCAATGCAAAACTTTTAAGTTCCTAACCATCTTTGTCAGGAAAAAACCTCTTTACACCGTTAAACAAAGGGTATACAGCGATTTATTTGAAAGATTTTTTATGGTTCGATTGAACATTTAGTTAGTTGCCGTGATATTTTTTCCTAGGATAAACTGTTGTCTTAAGGACGTGTCACCAATTTCTTACCTCACACACATCCAAAAAGGGCACTTCTTCCTCCAAGTTAAGCGAAATGATGGAGAAATGATGTTTATGTGGGATAACAAATCATGAAGTTCCATGTCTATGAGGGAAGACGACGTTAGTGTTATCTAAGTATCGCCAACAGATTCTCGATTAGAACTGGGTTGAAGCCAGGGCTTTTTCCTCAAATTATTCCATACAGATATTGGCGAAAATAAGCGACAGAAGAGATCCATCGCCAGGCCCTCATCTTTACAGAGTATTCCGTACTTTCCTTAAATTATAATATTCTTGATTTCAAATGGTAAAAAAGGAGAAATACAATTTATAATAACAAGCCAGTATTAATAGAAAAATAATCTGTAAATTTATAGTTAGTTTCAAGAATTCAAATTAATTCGATCATTACAATATGCATCCAAATTTCTTAATTACGATCGGTATAACTCTTACGTGAATACGTAGCTACTCAAATCCGAAGAAACTTACTTCTCTCAGTGACACCAAGAACTTGAAGGATTTAATTACATGGATGCCGCTTTCAAAGTTTGCTTGAAACGTTCATGGTCAAAAGTTGCAGAGAAAGTTTGTCAAGCCCGTTAAAGTGTTAACAACTAAGTACTTTCCTTTGAAGGTGCCTCGGACTGTAATAAGCTTTAAATAGTGTTAATTAAACCTAAACCTTCGCTCTCTAAAGAATCTATTACTTTCCGTAGATTGTATAATGTTAGTTTCGTTTAAGGAATTCAAATTTCTTGAGCTATGAATTGAATAGTGTAGCTTGTTGTAACAATAGATCGGTTACGATAAACAAATGAAACTAAAATTGCAATGATTATAGGTATAACCTATATTAAACCATCATGTAAAAGAATAAGCGTCCCCGTATTTATTGTAATAAAGATATTCGAGACATTGCAGAGGAGACGGCGCGGCGTAAACCCGGAAAATGGCTGTAATGTTTCTAAAAGGTCAATTATATTTTATTATAATATTACTAAATTTTCACCAAAATATGTCCTCTAGGTTTTGTGTGATTATTAAACATCCTAACATCGAGGTATCCATACAATCGAACATCTTCAGAACTAATCTCATTTACAACAAATAGGATTGTTTGCTTCACTCTTTGTCATGTCCAGAATATATAAAAATATATGATGGTGTACCATTATGTACATTTAAGTTTTGCTGGGTTTAAAATGTAAATATGTTTTAGATATCCCGAAACAATTTTTTTATGATACTCGTTTTGATACCAAGATGGAAATCATCTATAAATTCGTAGCGCATTTAATTAGCATAATATGCCTTACACGGTAGTAGAACAATATGACAAACGATTTATAGATGATATAGATTAGTGACTTATTTAAAGCCAATATAGTGCATACAGTGTCATAATTTAGAAAACACGGCGAAGCAAACGTAGCAAAGAGTGCAGCACTCTGCTCAAAGAAGTCAGTCGCTGATTCTAATCCAACATTCCGGATCTTCTTATGTCACATCTCGGCTTTGACTGGATTGTGGGCTGTCTCTGAAAAATCTCTCTCTCTTGATTTAGCCGACGCTGAGATACTGCTCTTTCTGGCATATCAGTACAGACCAATAGAATCAGTAATGCAGAAAACTGATTTCGGAACTCGAGATTCAAGATGAATAAAATTCCATGTTAGATTAAACACAATATCAACAACATCTTTATGTAAAGCAATGGTTTTATAGAAGAGTTTGGTATTGGATTTTTTTATACTAGTTATTAACCTAGTTCACCTTAAGTAAGCATAGTATTAACTTAACTTAACCGACTTAGTTTTACTAGTTGTCAACGTAGTTCACTTTAGTAGTATTAACTTAACCTAACCGACTTATTATAACTTGGCTAAAAGGTCTATAAATAGCTGAACTAGAGTATACATTGAATAAAACTAATATGAAATTATATTTAATCTTATATGATCGTAAACTCAACAAACCGTTAGGTTTTATATCAGGCACTGAGTTTTATTGTAAATCTAACAGTTTTGCCTTACTTTAGTGGACCTCTTCAGAACGAGTCTCCTGGAATAGAAAACGCAGAGTCTGTTTCTCGAGGTCAGTGCGCTGTTTGCATACAACCTGTGTTGACTCAACCTGAAGCGGTTTGTTGCAATATGAATGAAACGTCAGCACAAAATGAACAACTGGTCCAACTGAAACATTAAATAAACGATTTTACTGAAATTAGTAACCTAGAAAATGTAAAACACGCTTTACGTCAGCGTATTTCTTCTTATAGTAACACGCATTTAAGATCACAACAAACATTTATGATTAACAGTTTTATAATCGTAAAAATACAACTTTTACAAACCGAATGGCTTAATCTTAATTTTATAGAAATCAAAAAGCACATTTTAAAAATGTATTACCATTTTAGATTAATTAAAGATTTACGTAATGACCAACTTGCATTATCTAGGGAGCAGGGCAATTTGCCGCAAAAGCACCATGTGCTTCGTGCAGTGCAATGTTAGAGCTATCATCAGTCAAACAGATATATTGTTCCACTCTCCTCTGATGTCCTGTTTTCTCCTTCATTACATTTCTGGGTTGCCCGGCCCGACTCGGCGAAGGAGAGGGCTTATCACTTGGTTTAAAACACGACAAAGAATCAAGTGACCAATTTACTATAATCTTCCATTTATAAAATTAATCTTCAACCAACTGTTTTCTTTTCGACTACGGTACCTATTTCTTGAAACATTATATGAGTATTTGGTTAGAGTTTATTTAGTCTGTCAAAATCCTTAGATATGTTTGAGGCGATTAAATGGCCTTAATTGCTGCTAATTTGAAATTTGATTTGAAAATTTTCATTGAATCTGCTGCTGAGGTCACAGCGGGAAACAAGAAAAGAAGAAGTATTAGGCTAAAATAATAACTACGAAAAAGTGAAAAACATTTGATAAAATAAATTAGGAGGCCTGCAAAGTGGATAAAACAGAAAGTCGTCAAGATAAATACTTACCTAACTCAGTTCATTACCACCCGTGGTAACTATATGTCTATGTCTAAGATGTGCGGGTGTTTGAAAGGAATGATTATATCATGTCAGCGACTAGACATCGTCGACTGAAACGGCAAATTACTTTAGAACTCTCATATTAAAATAATTTTGTTACCTTTATTGTTAATTTTAAGTTTTCCAGAATTTTGCTATACAAAGTGCATGAAATACCGAAGTGGAATAAGTTACGAATGTTATTTCTAATTTCATAGATAGAAAGTAAACCAAGTCCACATTTTTAGAAACCATTAACATAGTTAGATGGTTAAGTTTCCCAACTTTTGAACATATTTTATTAACATTTCATCCAATAAAATGATTGTATAAATTAGTTTAAAAAAATAAAGACACATCCTTTTGAATACTTTAAGATGACAGCTATACGTGAAATCTACCGATTGTGTTGGAAAGGATATTATAGTGGATGAGAGTCCAACTCACCAGAGCTTTCATAAGTTCTGAGGTTACATTAGCATTTCTCACGTCGACAAATGGCCAAGAAGGGTGATAAAATATGGTTTTACTGTAGAATTGGTTTATAAGTAACCTCGGAAGCAGCAGTTCTAGACTATACCGATTAGCAAGGGATGATATTAATGGTGTCTTAGGATAAGTAAAGTTACACTATGGGGTTGTAAAGGAATTTCATTATAAAACGTAAAGTACAAGTTTTTAGATTATCGAAATGCCTAATTTTAAAACTAGGCTTTATAATCTAGATTACTATTTTTATGGATCTATACATTTATTATAGGGCCTCTTCCTATTTTTTAGCTCATGAAAATCGTGTTCCTACTACAATGTTTTATTCGTTACATTAATTGCCCTAATTAACAATAATAGTGTAATTGTTTTTCCTTCCGCGTATTACAAAAACAAATTTACATGTACTCTTCTCACACGGAACAATCTTGAGACCCGTACGTACTAGAGTGGGTTAAATATACCTCACGGAGTATTGTGTTGAATGGAGGGAGCGCTGTGACACGGTCTGTATTGATTAAGCTCACGCCGCGCCGTCGCGCTACTGTGAACCGGCCCCGCTCACCTCTCAGCTGAATATGAACGTTCCACATGAACATTCTCTAATAAAGGCCGGTTTACACCGTGTTTGTACCGCGACTGCGCTGTGACACGGTCTGTATTTATTAAGCTCATGCCGCGTCGTCGCGCTACTGTGAACCGGCCCCGCTCATCTCTCAGCTGAATATAAACGTTCCACATGAACATTCTATAATAAAGGCCGGTTTACACCGTGTTTGTACCGCGACTGCGCTGTGACACGGTCTGTATTGATTAAGCTCACGCCGCGCCGTCGCGCTACTGTGAACCACCCCCGCTCATCTCTCAGCTGAATATGAACGCTCCACATAAATAAATAAATAAATTCTTTATTGCATTTGTTACAATTTTACAATTGTGTTGCAAGCGTCATATTCTTCCTAGCCATTCATACACATTGAAGCTCACTCAAACATACATACATATCTCTCAACAATCATGCAAACAATCACACTCTCAACACCAGAATATCGGGTAGGGGGGTTACTAATTGTCCCAGCGGTATTGAAAAAACTCCTCAATCGTGTAAAAGGCACTAGACACCAAAAGATGCTTTAAACGAGTCTTGAAAAGATTCAGGTTTTTGATTTTTTTATGCATTCAGGAAGGCAATTGATTACTTTGACACCAACTTGAGATGGCAGCCGTTCAAAGGCTGATACTTCTGTGTGGTTGAATTCTGTAGTTGTCCCTACCTCTAGTATCATATGAAGTGAACATCTCTGCCTTGAGTCAAAGTGCACCTTGACCTGCAGTACAGAGCGACCTCCAAGATATAGAGGGAGGGTAAAGTCAATAATCTAAGCTCCCTAAATGCTTCTCTACACGACCTCTCTTGTTTTTCAATTTCAAGATGGTTCTGACAGCTCTTTTCTGAAGTCTAAATACCCTTTCCAGCTTGTACTTAGAGCAGCTACCCCAAAGTCTGATTCCGTACTCCAAGTGAGTATGGACCAAGCCAAAATAGGCTGTTCTTAAGAGTTCAAGGGAGCAGAATTGTGCTAGGTTACGCAAAGCATAAATGCCTGAATTAACTCTAGAGCAAACGCTGTCAATGTGACCGTTCCAAGTCAACTCCTTGTCAAGATGTATTCCAAGGAACTTTGTGGAAGATGTTCTTCTTCAATGAGGTTCTATCATCCACCATCACAGTGATTTTGTTTTGTTCATTTGCGCTGCTGAAAACAAAAATTTGATGAAATTTGACTTTGAATTGTTTGCTTGCAAGTTCATTTCATTGAAATGTTGAATGCAAAGATTTAGATCAAGAAATGATTTGAGTTCTAATTCAGCAGCTGATTTTGCCTTTACACAAATAGTCGTGTCATCAGCGTACTGAATCACTTTACCCATGCTGGATAGATGATTTTCAGTCCGTTGACATAGAGATTAAAAAGAACTGGGCCAAGAATTGATCCCTGGGGAACACCTTGGGTTACTTGTGTTTTGTCTGACAGGACATTCTCGATCTGTACACACTGGACCCTGTCACTGAGATAAGACATGACCCATTTTTGTGCGGCAAACCTCGAATGCCGCATTCCTCTAACTGGGTGCAGCAGTGTCGCATGGTGCACACAGTCAAAGGCTTTGGAGAGGTCAAGAAATATGCTGAGCACATGTTCTCTTCTCTCCAACCCATCGACAACGAGTTCAACAAGGTTTGTGACTGCATCGACTGTTGATCTGTTTTTTCTGAATCCATATTGTTCTGGATCGAGAATTTTTCAAATCTTGAGAGGAAAGTTTCCAGTCGTGCCAAAAATATTTTTTCAAAGACTTTACTGATGGCAGGCAAAACAGAAATTGGACGATAATTGCTAGTCACACAAGGATCGTCCTTTTTGAAAAATCGGAATGATTTTCCGCAATTTTTAGTTTGTCCTGGAAAGGGTGCCTGTTTCAAATGAAAAATTGATCAGTTTGGTCAATGGTGCCAAACAATTGCTTGGAGCATTGTTTAAACTAACCATGACGATACCCCTTGGATGTCACAGGACTTTTTCGCCTTGAGACTCCGCAAGACGCGAGCCACCTCCCCCTCACTCACAGGGGCCAAAGCCATGGACGTCATCGCCGCCCGGGAAACTCTTACGCGGGGGAGAGGTCCCTCGGTGCCTCCGCCCCATCACAGTCATCGAATCGTTAATAACGACTGAATAATCCAGCAACCACCGAGGGATCCTCTACTTTTTGTACCGTTGTCGATAATTTTGATTTTGTTGGGTTTTTTAGAAAGGTTTGATGCATTATTAATAATTGACCAGGCCGTTTTAGAAAAGTTGTCACATGTTTTTTAAGGTTTTTTTCAATGTCATAGGCCCTTTGCGGCTTTAATTACTCTTCTATACACTCTTCTGTAATTTCGGAAAAAAACTTTAAAATTTTCATTTTCAGTGCAATATATAGAATAGAGTGATAGAACCTGATTTTTTCTCTGGATATCTGAATACCTGGAGTAATCCATGATGTTTTTTTTGAAATTTTGAAACCTTTTTGATTTTTTGAAAGGGCCATGAACTGTTCAGATAAAATAAGAAACGTTCGTTAAACGCATTGAACATCCCATTCGCATCAACGGAAATGATCCAGAAATGTCCAGGATTCACCCCCGAGAAAACTCCTGAGCTGTTCAATGTTCTGCTGTCGAGTTACTCTTAATATTTTTGGAGCCTGGCCCTCGACATCCGGGGAACACCCAATGACCTCGACCCATCTGAGCGCGGTGGTCCGAGATGGCGGCATCAAGCACGGAAAACTCCTGACTTGTGAAATGTTAGTGACAACATTGTCGATGGCTGTACTCGTCGTGCCAGATACACGAGTTTGGGGAGTTTACTGACCAGATCAAGCCAAATGAAGTCAAATAAATCGCGGAACCGCTGGGTAAGGGAGTGGGTATGATCTAGCACGTTTATGTTAAAGTCCCCCAAAAATAAAGAATTTTGTTTGAGATGTGTTGAGGAAAATTTAAAAGAATTTCAAGTTTTTCAAAAAAAACATCAACACAACCATTGGGTGACCGGTACAACCCAAAGACCAAGATTTTCCCGAACTGATTTGTTTTTATTTTTATTCCTTCAACCTCAAAGGTCAGTTCACAGCTGTAACCGACTTTGATCGGTTGAAAAGTAATTGAACGTCTAGTAAAGATTGCTACACAACCACCCCCTTTGGACGTGTTTCGGCAAAAAGAACCGGCCAATTCAAAGTTGTTGATTTTGAAAAATTTTAAAGTTTTCTTTAGTGAAGCCATGCTCCGAGATTATAAATATATCTGGCGCAAGTTCTTCACAAAAGAGTGTCAGCTCATCAACCTTGTTGGTAGCAATTTGAGCATTAAGATGAATCAGCTTAAAAGTTTCATTTTTGAATTTTGAAAATTTTGATGTTTGTTTGATTTGGAATTTTGACTGATTGAATTTAAACCGTATTCTGGTGCCCCTATCCTACTTTCACCTCTGTCAGTAAACAATAGTTTTTTTGACATGTGCCATTGGTGGTAAGCTCCTGAGCGGCGGTCTCGGAGTAGGCAACCGACAGGGTGGGGCCCCGGTGCAGTGAAAGGAGGCTGCGTAGACGATGTACTGTCCAGGGCAGCAGCAGGAAGGCAGGGCGGAGAGGAATGAGACGCACAGGCAGGGGCGGCGGTAGCAGGCGAGGCCGGGAGACGCGCGGCAAATAACCAAGCACAGCGATGGAGACTCTCCAACACCAAATCAGCCAACAGCCGCTTGCCAGGCAGAACGCAAGTGCATTCCGTGGCGAGTGAACCACCGTCCTTCCAATCAAATTGAAGTTTAGGAGCTCCACCCCCTCATGTCGAATAGACAGCTCCTCGATGTAAAAGTTGACCAAGTCAATTCGCTGGATTCACGGGGTGGTCTTCAGGGAGATCATGCCGGTGTGGAACCGTGGAAACGATAACGGCCGATGAGCTGAGACGAGCAGTTAATTGTCGCTCGAGATGTTCGAGATGTTTGTCGGACTCGTCAGCAGCGACATCGTTCGTTCCAGCAAACAGAATGCAGCAGCTCCCAGGCGGAGGCAGATCACCAGAAGTCACCGTCAGAAAGCCCGGCCCCCGGCCTGCAGGTGCCACTCACCCCTCGTCGCCGGGTTCATCACGTTGTTGAACTAAGCCGGTCCAGATGACGAACGTGGCTGTCTCCCTCGATGTACACCAATGTAAATGGAAACTGTTTTCCTCCTAGCGTCCTCGACATCTTGGGGATGGTTGGTGGGTGGGTGGTGTCTGCGAGATGTAGCTGAGGGAAAAGGCGGGTCGATTCTAGGGGTATTTTTTGGCGTGATGATTTGCAGATGATTTGTTTCGCAGGGTTTGGATTTCTCTTCTTCTTCTTCGACTTCCTCTTGGGTTTGCTTTTAACCAATACCCATCCCTCGTCCTTTGTGTTGTTATTAAGGGTGTGATTTTCCTCCACAGCTTCCGCCCTGAAACACCCCAGCTCAGCCTCCAGGACCTCAACGGTATTCTTAAGACTAGTAACTAAGTCCCTGGTTTCACTGCAGCGCGGCTCCTGACAAACCACAGACGAGGACAGTTCGCACTGTACGGCGCAATCAGTTGTACGGCCACCAGGAGTTCCTCAATCAGTGACGAGTTCGCCACAAAGAAGTTGATCGTGTAAAAACTGGAGGAGACGCGCGTCCATGACTGGATTTGGAGTGGTTCACAAAATCTGATTCTCTCCTCGGAGGCTGTAAGTTGGTTCTATACGCCTCTTTTTAACCTCCATGTTTTCCAGCCTCCACAATGAACATTCTATAATAACAAGGCCGTTTTACCAACCGTGGTCTTGTGAGCCGGCGAACTGCGCTATGGCGCTGTGACACGGTATTTGTAATGTTAATTAAAGCTCGCGCCACGCCCTATCAAGTTTATGCTGAAACCGGCCCCCGGCTCAGACCTCTCAAGCCTTGAATATGACGTTCCTACATGAACATTCTATAATAAAGGCCGGTATTACACCGTGTTTGTACCGGCGACTGCGCTGTGACACGATCTGTATTTGGATTAAGC
>NW_025784292.1:0-25220 GCF_021130785.1 Homalodisca vitripennis
TATATTTGACAGAGTCTCCTTTTCCTGTAACTAAAGCTTGACCTTAAAAAATATGCTCCATTTCAACATTGCTATCACTAATATTTTCTAAACGTTTTATATGTTTGTTTCAGCAATCAAAGGCAAACCGTGTACTATTTACAAACCAGACGTACGACCAATGGAGAAACATTCATGTTGGACTGTCGAACCCAATGTGCCTGCAAGGTCAGTACAAAATGAATCTTGCTACCTTGTGTTGATTGGAAATAAATGTCTCATTAATAAAGTGAATATTCATAATGATTAGATTAAATTATGCTAACTAATGTAACAGTGCCATTCCAAATTACAATATTTAATTTTTCAATGAGACCTTAATGGTAAAGGGCGTAGTGTTAGCGGGTACAATGGTTATCGCAAGATAACCGAAACAAGAAACGTCAAGCGTGGTTTGGTTGCTTGGATGCGTGACCGTTTGAACGATACTATCCTTTACAAGCAGCTTGCCTGCCCGGGCGTTGGTGGTGGTTCGGAAATCACCTTTGAGCCGTTGATCGTCAGGTTAATTGTTAGAGAGGGCTTCTTAGCTCTAACTTCGCCTGGTAAAATAAGACGTCTTTACTTTACTTCACTTTAATAAACTATGCATCAATCATTAAATTTGTTGTAGAATGTATTGGGCTTCATCACACTGTACTCTCTCTATGATGAACATACTCTAACTAAAGTTAAACGTAGATAAATTGAAAAAAGTTATAATTGGAAATAGAATCCTCAGACATTACTGTTTACGGTGAAATACTACGACGATAAGCAACCTCTCTTTCTTTGTTATTGGGAATGGGTGATTTGAATGGATAAAAGGTTCTCCAGCATTTGGCATAGTTATAAACTATAATAATAAAAACAATGAGCCTTTGGCGTCTGATGAAGAGGGTAAATTCCAATCCTTGAGCCATAGTCTTGTTTTAGTTATATTTTCCTTTTAACATACAATCAGCGATATATGTTTTAGTGTTTGGAAAATGAAGTAAAACTTGATTTTTATTTTAATAGAGAATAATAAACAAGAAGAATAAAACATTTGACTCTCATATAGGTTCTGGGATCAGGCGAAGTATTTCATATTATAAGGATATTGGAGTAACTAAATCCCTATGGGACTGTTATAAACGGTGATGGAGAAGGCTGGATGTCAAATAGGGGTAGCTTACAAGATCAAACCTGCAGACAATAGAGAGCCCTATCATTGTACCTAATATAACCGTTGAATAGAAACAGAACAATGGAAGCTGTCAACTACACCTGCTGCAAGCAGCCGCTCTCGGTGGCTAGGCGCTGTCTCATGCAGAAACTAATTATATTACGTCAAGTTAGATAACTTACTCTAAGGAATAAAAGTTGAAAATGAGATTTGTGAATGTAAATTATCCTTATCATGTGACTCCCCATTAACCTTTAAACCTTGTTTTTCTAAACAAATAACCTTTAAGTTAAACGTAGATAAATTGAAAAAAGTTATAATTGGAAATAGAATCCTTCAGACATTACTGTTTACGGTGAAATACTACGACGATAAGCAACCTCTTTCTTTGTTATTGGGAATGGGTGATTTGAATGGATAAAAGGTTCTCCAGCATTTGGTATAGTTATAAACTATAATAATAAAACAATGAGCCTTTTGGCGTCTGATGAAGAGGGTAAATTCCAATCCTTTAGTCTTATTGTCAGTCTTTTCGATGAACTATTCGGTGTACAATCAATCTTACACAATTCTTCTGTTAAATTTACAAGAATAATTGTACTATATTTAAAACAGTTCTAAACATCTATTCTATTTTTTAACTTAAAAAGAATCTTAATAAGGGAGAAAATAGTTTTTTTTTTTAATTTTGTTCTTTTACCTCACAAGAATAAGATTTTTCATCCATCTTGATATACTTTTTTAAATAGTTTAACAACAAAATATTTTTCAAGGGAATGAAATTAATCCTGCAAATTATGTAATATTGGTTAACACAAAAATTGCCTTTTATAATAGCAGCGAGATCCAAACATAATCAATAAAAAAAGATATGACGAAAAATGTAGTAAGAAACGTGATTTTGTGTTTAATGTATGGTAAAATAAAATTTTTTGTTATTGATACATAATTTATTGAGACACCCAAAAAAATGGACTCTTCGTTTAAAAATGGATGTCTGATCTTGACCTTGTTAGTAAGATGCACTCAAAACTTATGCATGAGAAGTTATTTGTATGAAGGTATTTGAAAAACTCTAAGAATTATAGGATATTTGATACTTTAATACATATTTAAAACTGGTTTTACAGAGAAATGCTGTATTTTTACTGACATTTAATCTAACATAAGTATAATATAGCAGTACGTCACATTTACATGTCGCGTAACAGGCTTCGCTGAGAATGCATGCAACATTTTAAATCTACAACTCATTTTATTCTCCAGGTGTCTTGTGAAAATAGACGGATATAACTATTACAGAACATACATACAGAAAAAGAGAACTCGTGTCAGCCAACTAAGATATAGGCTTCAATAAACGTTCAGCCAAATCCCACCATCATATAACTCTTTTTGTCTATTAAAAATTAAGTTTCATGGCAAAGTTTAAGTCTACAGATGGAAATCTTCTCCAGATATCTTACGTTATACATTCACATTTTTGTTCATTAAGTTGGTTTTGCAGATTGGTAAGCAGGGTTTGAAGTATTAAAATTCTATACATCTAGTTACCAAAATATGATGTTGTATATGTCGGGAAAGTTAGGCTACATGTGTTAATATATCACAAGTTAAAATCTGCTACTCGTGTATCGGAGTTGTATATAAATGTATTTGCCCTACTATTAATCGTTGCCACCATGATTACCCTTAAAACCAATAGAAAATATCCGCTAACGCGTGGAGCATCATCGAAACTCAGTGTTGCCTGTATATAAATTAGTGTTATGTTAAATTAAAAGTGTCTACAGATGAGTTCATATTCGATATATCATGCGGACAGAGAGAGAGGACATTTAAAACGTTTCATACCCTGAGGAAAACAGTCGACTAACAGAGACAGTACAGTTTTAGGCTTGGATTTAATGCATATTTGACCATCAGTTATTATTTTCCATATTAAATTTAGGGTTAGCGTCTTTCTTTAATGTGCTGCTCCTTACAACAACTGTTACTCTGATTACAGAACGGGACTTACGCATGCGCCAGCTTGTGCCCTCAAGAGAACATTTTCGCCTCAGGGGAGGAGTTGCCGACACCCGAGACTAGTGGAGGTGCCGGGCCAGTGTTGCCGCGAGTGGATGTGTGATGGCGAGTCTGGTTAGTCCGAAAACTGCCTTTTAAATATAGTTTCTCGAGTACTTTGTTTTCAGTTTGTACATGTAAGAGGAGACGTTTGGGAGGAGGTTGAGAGAAAAAACGACCACCGAAGGGACTGAGTGTTAGTTAAGTATGAGTATTAATGAAGATTTATCTTTTTAACGTTGACTTATTAAATTTCTTTATGTGGCTACTGGTACTTAAAATAATAGATAAAAACAATACACCATTGTCTTTAATTTAGTTTTACAATTACTTATAAGTTTTAAGAGCAATAGGTACTACATAGATATAAATGTAGATAAACACCCTAGTATCACTTGCCTTATTCTATGTATGATAGTTGGTAAAAAATAGCGATTTAACATTTAGAATCTACTTGATTCTTCTGATAAGAAAAATTAGTCATCGCCCGGTGGTAAACTAGGGGTAATACTCGAATACGAGTCGTTACGATCTCAACCAATGCAGAAATAACAATACATGTTAATACTTGTATCTGGAAAAACATTATTTTATATTTTAAGGAAGCTGTATCTGTTACTGTCAATAATTCATGTACCTGACAACTTCAAATCAATCACTGTTACAAACAGTTCTATACTATAAAACAAAAGCAAACAAGACAAACTCTCTCCATTGCTGTTGATATAGTATTTACTGTCAGTTCTATGAAAACAATGAAATAATCTGTGATGTAGGAAACTAATGCAAAGTCAGACATATGAACAATACTGGAACTAGAATCCGTCAGAATGGATAATATTACATTGAATTTGTTCCGTAGACTGCAAGAACATCTGGTGTTGAATAGTTGAATATGTATCGTTTTATACATATTTATATCCTACTCTATATTACAACCTGAGATCATGGTTATTGCTGAGCACAACTGTAAATCAGACTCATAGTAAAAATGAACATACGTTTTATTTACCATGAACATTAAGTAGGCACAGGTTATTGATAACAGAATACATATTAAACACGGTTACAATAAACATACATTACGACACAACTCCTACAAGTATTACAAGTATTCAAGATAATCAATGACTTGTATTAGTTTTCATGTTAGTTTCATTTTTTAACATGATAGTAGTCTATGACAACAGCTTAATGTAACTTGTCATTGAAAATTCCACGAACAGCGTAATATATATATATATATATATAAGTAAATAGTAATATGGCGGTTCTAGCGCACATTTCGGAAGCCAACAGAAAATCAAGGGAAAATACTGTTTTAAAGGACAATAAACGAATCTGTAAAATCAAACAGTAACTCACGAATGAAAAATTAACTGAATCCGTTCCAAAAGCGACCCAGAATCCCCTACTGACCAAAAATGAAAAATCACGAATGAAAAATTACCGAATCTATAGCTGTTTGCTTCTACTTTCTTGAGCTGTGAAATCAATCTATCGGAAATGTCTGCTATGAATAAACTATAAATTAAAACTTATAAACGGAAATGATGGAATTTTGCTAACAATCACTCGAGAAGTCGGGGAGAATGTGAGTAAAACCACATTCTTTTGACGAGGTTCTTCATTTAATTTCTCCAAATGTACTATAAAATCATCAAAGATTTCAGGCTTAAAATCGTAATCAAATTCAATATCCCAAATAGTGAAAGATTATAGGTTAAAATCTTCTCATAATAAACATGTGTATCGATACCTACAAACCTAATGTATTCTTTGAAAAGGAAAATAATTTTTTCAACGGTTATAAGAGATAAGTAAAAGTTTTTATTCTGTTTTCTAAATTCTGTAACAAATTTTGTTTGTTTTTTACCTCCATATTGCAATTTTGTAAGCAGATTATTCAAATGTGTTTAGTTTATTTCGAAATTTCTTAGGTTTAGGTCTTTCGTACAAAATTAAATTACAACCTCTACAAACTAAATACCTTTTATCAATAATTTCTCCTCTATTTAGAACACTTGTAACAGTTGGCATTATACTCTTCCATTTAAACAGAAAGATTTTTTGTTTAAATGGAGATTATGGAACTAACTCTGCCGAGACATAAATTTTTCAACGCAAATGTTTATGTTTACATTTCAACTACCGAGATAAAAAGAAATCATTTTATTTTATTATTCAACTATTTTAGGATATTTTGTCTATGATTACAAAGATTATTCCGGAAGAAATCGAGATTTTTCATCAGCGAAAGAGTATATTTTTGAAGTTTTAGAAGGAAATGAAAGAGAGATAATATGAACATAAATCAATTATTGTAAAAGACAAAATGAATGATTGTGTCTTTGGTGTAGTGTTGTTAGTGTGCGTGTTTGCGCTCATGGGAATCACATCACATTCAACTTCTACGGTGTCTATTGTTTAGAGACTTGGCCCTGCACTGCTACTGTCCAACCAAGTTAATGGCTAGGAGCTGTAATTCGGGTCTTAGACTCTGGAATTTTTTTGTTCCTTAAATTTCTTTGTTTTTTAAATGGATTTTTGAGCTATAATGTCGATCATAGTTTTTTCTTAAAATTTCTTTTTTGCAAAACGGACATGTTACTTTTTCACCCTCCATTTTATATAAGAAAAATTTCTTAACTAAGGTTTGTAGGAAGGCAATTTAAATTCTCTATACTACTTTTTTCAATAATTTTAAGTCTTAGTTTACACATTTTTTAAATAATAAATAGAAGAATCTATCACTGTTTCACCAGAAAATTGTGCTGATTTCTGTCAAATTCAAGTAAAAATCATTAATTTTTTAAATTCTAAAATTATTGAAAAAATAGTATAGAGAATTTAAATTGCCTCCTACAAACCTTAGTTAAGAAATTTTTCTTATTTAAATGGAGCTACTAAAAGAATTAAATGAGGTTGGTGATTTAAAGATCAAAGAATATAAGAAATTTAATGGAATTAGAAGAAAATAAGAAATACAAAATTTTGTATCTGGAGAAAATGAAAGATAAATTCGGGTTTACAATAATTGCCGAGTTGGAAGATTATAAAGTACACTTACCGAACAGATTTTTGACTGTTTTGGATGAAAAAAAGATTAAAGAATAGAATAAACATGATAAATTACACTTGGTTGTTACTGGAAAGAAGACTATTAAAGATAAAGACTGTGTTACTATCAATTTTGTAGAGTAGAAGATTTTTCGTCGTAGCAGACATTTCAAATAGATTGATTTGAGAAAGTAGAAGCAAACACCTATAGATTCGGTAATTTTTCATTCGTGATTTTTCATTTTTGGTCAGTAGGGGATTCTGGGTCGCTTTTGGAACGGATTCAGTTAATTTTTCATTCGTGAGTTACTGTTTGATTTTACAGATTCGTTTATTGTCCTTTAAACAGTATTTTCCCTTGATTTTCTGTTGGCTCCAAAAGTGCGCTAGGACCGCCATATTACTATCTACTTATATATATATATATACAGGTATATGCAGGATGTCTTCCGATATTTGAATTATTATTTTTTTGGATCAAAGGGAAACTATTGTTTTATAACTTAATTATTTTGAAAAATGGCTTGTTGTAATAAATTGAAAATGTATTAGTGGTATATAACCATATAGCCTAAAGGCCTAATTACACAAAATATTTCAAAAATTGTATAAGCTTTGTGTTCAAAATGGTGACTTACTAAAATCTTTAAACGTAAATATCTTAAAACAACTTATGATAAATTAGTCAACATCAACTACATTTTAGTTAAAAAATAAATATTAAAAATAAAAAACATTACGATAGGGTTGAGGAAATCGGTTGATTAATAATGGAGATTATACGATTTTAGAAAAAACCGCATACTAAACAATATCCTCTGTCATCATGTGACAACATTGTTAGTAAGCTACAACAATCAGCTGTTTTAATTTTAGCTGTTCTAATCATTTGATTAAGCTTATTTATGTTTCTTTTGCTTCAATCATAAGAAAATAAAAACTTCTGTTATCTAAAAAAAATTATAACTTTGTTTAAACAAGACTTCAAATGAATTTACAAAAGTGTTGATAATATAAAAGAGTACAAAATAAATTTGAATAAAAGACCAATTTCTGCTGCTGGATGAAACAGTTTCTATCCAGCTATCAACAATCTATGTTCAATATTCCTAAAGCCCATTCACCATATTCCATATTTGATTTCACATATATAAACCATGCCAGCATTGTTGAGTTTGTAATTAAATTGTCTGACTAAAATGGAATAAAAAGTACCTTTTTTATTAAATGCCGTTTTTAAGATTTTACGTTTAAATTTGTAGGAAGCCACCATTTTGAAAATAACGCTTCAGGAGCCTTTAGGTTATAAAACTATATACCACAAATACATTTGAATTTTATTACAAAAAGCCGTATGAAAATTAAAATTAATTAACTGAAAAACAAGATAATGGCTGTTTGAGTAATTATTAGGTTTTCTAAAGTTTAATTACGATATTGTATTTTATGTTTGGTCTAGGAACAATACCTGACGTTTTTATTAGAGAGTTTTGGGACACCTGTAAATATATACACACACAATGTAGAGCTGTTTTTCTTCTATTTTTTAATCCTCATCAATTCCAGTAGTAATTCACAATAAGGATGCATTTTATCTTCCTATGGTGGCCTTTTACCGATAGGTTTTGATAACACTTTTATAAACATAGTAGACCATGAAGCAACATCACAAAGCGATCTCTGGAAAAATATCTATCGTTTTCACGGTCATTTTCTGCAAAGATATTTTATTAATTGCTATAATTATGTTAGGTTAATATCTTCCAAATTTTAGCTATGAGTCAAAAATTAGTTTTCCTAGGGATCCATTACTAGATACCATAAGATTCTGGATTCACAAACATAAATAAAAAATTAAGCCTAGAATAAAAAAATATCCAACGCTGAAAGTAGTTTAGAGTTTAGGTTCATGGTTTGTCTTTCTCGTGCTTCATTGAACAAGTTAGAAGAATATCTCAACAGTAAATGTGTATGTTTATTTTATCTCCAGTGCATCGTTAGTGCATCTTAGTGCAGCGTTTGGAATCTGACGCTGCCACAAACTTGACTCCAGACTAACATAACTCCAGATTCCAGGAGTGTCTGTGCAGCGACAGATTCCAGACGTTGTACTATGAAGAAGGTGAGCAGGAGCTAAACTTAACATTCACAGTAAAGGTGTATTATCAAAATTAGTATGAAATAAATGAAAAACATAACGTTTATTAAGGTAGCTAATTAAAAATAAACATAATTAGACACAAATAACCTCACTAATGCTACCTGCCTTTGTGAGAGTAAACTATTATTTTGGTCATTGGCGTTCTGTGTATGCGGCATGAAACAACAGTTTATACTGTTTTTTGAAACGCCAATACAGTAAAAAACATGTTATTGTTTACTTATATAAATATTTGGGTTAAACTACATATTTTAAAACGCTATCATGACATCCGTAAATATTTTTAAAATACTTAACAATATTTACGTAAGAAACATAATATTTATCAGTGCAGATGCAATGTTGATTTACATTTTAAAAACTAAATCCTTTGATAACTAGCTATAGCTTTGTCCCAAATTATGGAAAGTCTTACTAAAAAACGATATAGTAGCTTATGATATATTTCAGTTTATATATAGTAGTAGTGATTCATACATATGCAACAGTCCTTATTTATTTGATCCGTTTAATAAAAAAACTAATAAATATCAAGATTGTATTACTTATTTGATTAAGGTGACTGATAAAAGGATTTTCAATAACGAGAATTTGAGATACTAGGAACTTGTAACATGTCATAATATATTTTCTCTAGATATATTGTTGACTAAAAGTCAAGTTGTAAAAGTGGATGAGGCTTAATATTTCTCTTATGTGGAAAGGATTTGAGGTTTCGGCTGAGTTGAATAAATGTCCATTAAAAGAATATGCTTTGATTAAACATTTCTTTTAGGAAGTGTATAAACGATTTGGAGCTCATAAGCTACAACGGATTAAATTAAACACATTTCAACATTTCATGTTTAGAAAATTTGAAAAAATATTTAATTATTATTTTAACTTACAAATCCATAGTGAATTTTCAATAATTTTGCTAGAACAATTTCTGATTGTTTGATTACTTTAGTTCAGCGACCGCCCCAGTGCCTAGCGGAATTCTCCCAGTGGACACCTTGTTCATCTTCTTGTGGCATCGGTCTCTCACACCGCGTTTCTCTAACTTGAATCCTGACTGCAAACCTCGCAACGAGACCAGACTCTGTCAGCTCAGACCCTGCTACTCCCAGTTCATCAAGCCTCTTCACGGCAGGAGTCATCATATAAGGGTAAGTAAAATCAAGGGTGGGAGGTATAGTCCATGTTTGAAAAATACAGGAATAATTTAGAAACATACATTATAACCATAAATTTGGTTAGAGGGGACTCCAAAATATGTATCAACCTTAAATATTACTTGTTGAGGGAAATTATTTACGAAAGTTTTCCCGATATCATTCGTTTTTAATGTTCTTACGAATCTGGTACTAACAAACATGATCATGCTTCAAGATCTCTTACGAATCTCTGTACACAGAATGGGAAACTATAATGAAACGGGGAAGGAAAGCATGCAAAATTAAGAACTAGTCAACTGTTTTGAGATACCTTACGTGAAACGGCCGGTTAAAAAACTAACAATACGCGTAACATGGATAACCAATATTTCATACTGCAACATTCTGACGATAAATTTAAATAATTTGGACACTATGGTCGGGAATAAATGACTTAATTTTATAATTTGATTTTCATTATTTTTTTGTTGTGGCCAAAATGAATAGCATAATAAATGATATAAACAAAACGTTCTTCATATATCTAAGAGATAAAATACCTAGTTTCCTACAACAACACAATTACGGTATTATTATGAGTTAATGTATACGAAATGTAGTTGATATTTATAAGAAGTATTACGGAGTCATGTATCTAAATAGAAACTATTATATTTATTGTCTAACTACTATGTTCCTTTAAATGTTCAGAATTATTATACCGTCAATTTTTATCCACATGGTTAGTTCTTTTATATAAGTTATTTACTTTGTTTTGAACTATTCACTTTAGAATAGTAAATGCGATTTAGGTTTTTTAATTTGAATTTGATACTTTAAAAATTGGAACTCTGGGAATAATCTATAACTCCAAATCCAAGTATGTTCGGCTAGGATCCAAAATGTTCTTAATTCTTAACTCATAAGATGGGCGTATTTGTAATTTAATACTGATCTGTATTCTCAGAGAGGCCATGAGTGTAAAGCGACTCAGCGACTTGGAGCGGCGGTTCATTTGGTGTTCGGGCAGTGCCGTAGTCGACGTCGCTATCGCCCCCGGGCCTGCGGGGAGTGTGGGGGTTGTTGTGTGCCCGAGCTGAGTTCCACGATCCGGGTGGAGTTCGCATGCCGTGGGGTGAGCGGGCTAGAAGATGTGGAACCAGGGAGCGATCTCTGGCAGTCGGCGAGTCCGCCTCTCCACGGTCACAGGCATATCCTCTCAGTGGATGTGGAGTGGGTTTTAAAGTGTCAGTGTAACGCAGCCTGCCTGGCCCACGGGGTGACCTCTCCACCCCTCGGAGGTCTCGGGCCTCTCCTCCACAGGGTACACAGGACAGCGCCCCCTTAGATATTATCCTCCCCCACCCACGCATCACATGTATCCTTTGCCTAACTCAAGTATTAACAACCCATATCAATAACATGGTAATGTAGTGCACTAATTATATTTTTATATCATAATTACGTTGGTTTTATTTCACCACTTTCAACAATACGGATTGTGACGGTGAATCTAGATTTTCTTAACTCGACTTAGAGAAGACAATGTGATTAGATAAAAAATATTTTCCTTTCACTAAAATATAAGACATAGCATCAAAGAATCAATAAACGCTTTATCACTAAAAATATGGATAGTTTAGAGTCACAAATATTAAACTATGATATAGCTTAGTCTTGGAAATATAACAAAATCACTTGATATTAATTTTGTGAAATTATAAATGAGTTAATTCTAAGTTAATTATTTGCTGTCGAAGACTCGATGACGAAATAACTTTAATAATACGAGCCTACATATCATTAGTTTTATTAAAACTGTTACAGTTGTGATTAATTAGTATATTTGTTTATGATAATAAACTGAAGAAAATATGGTGAACAACATTTTTGAAAAGAAACACACAAAAAAAACACAATATTTTTTAAACAAATAACAATCGTCTATACATTTTAAATTGATAGCTAAATAAAAATCCCTTATTTATAGAGGCAATTTAAAACCTCAATTTAATAGGCTACCACAGAGAAAAATATACGATATACTTGTTGAATACATTTTAATAGTTTTTTACTCAAAAACGTTTACTAAATGTATTTAAAAATAAATTGTACGTATAAATATAATTTGAAATTACACCACTATTTAAAAAAAAACACTAATTTAAAATAATTTTCAGTTTTCCTTGGAGTATTAATATATTTCAAATTTACTGACAATACTTGTATAAAGGTATTGCATTCCGTACAGTAATTTAAATGTTTAGAAAGTGCTTTAAAATGGAGCAGGTAGATCTTTGAAACTTACATGGATTTAAAAGTTAAATTTACTGGCAGTTGAACATTATTTGGTGTTTCAAAGCGATGAAGTTTTCATTTTTTATTTTAATTAATATACCACATAAACATAAACATGAAACTTTATTACTTTTTACATTGAAACATGGCCTTGACTTAGGACCAAGTGTTAAGAGATGTAGTCTGTGTATCCCACACTCTACATGTTGTAGATATTATGTGTTCATATTTGTAAATAATTTGTAGATATTTTTGCAATGTTGACTATTTGTATAACCAAACAGTTCCATAAACCGTGTATTTAGTATTTCCTATAATTGTAAGACATTATAATGAGGACATTATACTATGACACTATAATGCCAATGTAATGCTGATATGTCATTATAACACGAGAATATGTCTTGAAAAAAATACTGAGACATTTGTGAGTGCACAGTGCCATATTGAACTAACAATATCATTTGTTAAAATAGATGCTACTCGTTTTTCACTTTTTTTGTGAGATATCATAGCCAGTATACTGCTTTGTCAATAATAAAATATTTGTTTTTTAACTCCTGGTTTTATTCAATCCTGCACTTCGTGTGTGTGGTATGGACAGTCACATGGAATTCTCTCCTAAATTGGGTTTTGAAACCTGCTATTACAGTAACAACAAGAATTATTAGGGCATTAAATATAAAATTATTTCACTTTTTTAATTAGCAAAATTATTCTTTAAGAGTGTTTAAAAATACGCATGTTGTTAGCATTTAGACCTTAAATAGAATGTCAATTCAATTGACTTATGAAAAAACGAAGTGTTGACAGTAATTTACTCTATTGCAGATTTTCCAGATCTAAGTAATTACATAATGTATAGGTTGTTTTTAAATTTTATGAATAAGAAAAAACTATTTAATCTTTCGAAATTAGTACAGGAATCACGCAAATATAATGAAAAATGCAGACAAATTTACAAATGTGAATGTTAATTTAGCTCCAGTTCACCTTCCTCTTGTACCTCGTCTGGGGTCTGAGCAGCAGTCCTAAATGAAAAACTTAGGTATTGGAATCCGGAGTCATGTTCGTTTGAAGTAATCAAAAAAAAATCGGCACGAAGAAGCTCAAAAATGAATTATTTATGTCGTTTCTACATCGGAGATACATATACTACAAAATATAGTGTATTATAAGAGAAGAGAAATTCTCAATCAACTCATCAGGTACAAAACGATGTTTTAGACACGATCTTTAAGCACTGTGGTGCTACCAAGTTGTGTGCACATAAAGCAGGTATGGTGGGAAGAGTGGATTGAATATGAAGGTTGAATTTAGCTTCCAGTTCACCTTCCTCTTAATGGAGGAATGGAATCTGACACTGTCACAGATTTGAATCCTGGATTCTGGAGTCACGTTTAATGAACTGGAGTTAAAGTGAACATACATATTGAATCAACCCTTCCCACCATAACTAACTCATTTGCAAATAATCGATGACATATTGAAAAATATTTAAAAATGTTATTGCATTGTAAAAATTCGCTGAATATGTTATGTAATAATTAAATTTATTTATTAAATATTTAAATAAATAAATTATACTTAACTTCTTTATTTTTCTTTAACAAGAAAGAAATTGTATAATGAGAGCTATGAATGAAAGTAATACTTTCTCAACTTCTTATTTGAAACATTTTATCTACAAATGGTAATAAGTCTGTTTCGTTTTTACTTCATTACTTTGAGTATATATTTAAATATTTCCCCACTTTGTTACTTTAATTTTGAATATTGACTTCTATACCAAATTAAATGATTTATTGCTTTATAGACTTTATTTATATTATTAGTAGTTTATAAACTTTCAAATCACTGTTTGTATATTGGTTTTACTTTTTTACCTTTGAATACCTATAACTAAAAATCCGAAGTGATGTGTGTCAAAGAATTAGTATCTGATTCGATTAGTTATATGTACTATCACTGACACATTAGGAACCATCTCACATAGATTTATACGGGTACCGGTTGTTCTGGACACTCAACTTCAACTGATATCATGCTACTTCCTCTAAGGAGCGTCATCTGATACTATGCCAAGAAGAATTTGAGGCCTAATTTTGTTTTATGATAATTGTAATGAAAACTATAGTATCATGTAATAATTTATCCTATCTCGCAGATCCATAATGAATTCCATAATGGCCCCCAACGACTTTAACGGAATACAAAATCTTAACGCGAAAAGCAACATACTCCATACTATCCCTCGATAGGTGACAGTGATTGTAATAATACTCCACTTCTGCTATCTACTCTGAAAAAAAACTGTGATTATGTTTCATAACTTTCAAATGGCCTATAACGTGACATTTGAAATATACAGAAGCGGAAATACATTATGATGGCCTATTAATTTATTATGGTTTTATTTTAAAGTTGTGGTTTAAATTTAAATTTCAACTTGAATTCCATTTTATGACCCACGCTAATGCAATTGTAACTATTGTTGATGCAATAAAGAGTAATATTATTAGGCTGAAGGCGGATTACATTTGGAAGTAGAGATCTTTTTGACCGAAGTAGAACTTTTCAGACCAATGTATGTATACAGTTTCTTGATCGTGACAATAAGGCAAACGAACTATGGCACCGGAATTACTTTAGACCTAAAGTAGATTATAAATTTAGGAAGTAATATTTTCAGACTTACTCGTATGTTTATGTTATCTTGACCAGGAGAACAATGCGACCGCTACTAAGGTACCAGAAATAGCATAGTGTATAACTCTGGCTGGAAGTAATCCCTTTTTGACCTAAAAATACTTTAAAGGTCTACATGTGTAAAGGGAGGAAACTTGGTAGGAAAGTAATTATGGGAATTATGCTGGTGCCCACTATACAACTCCGGTTGTGTTTGCGTCAGTATCGCAAACCCTGACCGCTAGATCGCATGAGCAACATCGTTTCGTGTTTTTATATCTCGTTTCTGCGGTAAGGCTGGTTTCCACAGAAACGATAGCCTAACTCCATTCCAAGTACCAGGAATTAGTTATCCGTCCCATCTACTCGCTCTCAGATTCCAATATGCAACAACTCTGGCGTTAATACTGTAGAGTGACAAGCACCTTCATCGAAATCAATGTTGCCTACATAAAAGGGAAGTTCCATACAATGGTCAAAGTCTATAGGTCAGTTCGTTTTCCAGATATCGTGTGAACAGATAAACAAATATGGAATTCTTCCAGCATCTCTGACGATAGGCTTCCTAAACGCTTAACCAATTTTAATACTAGTTTAATTTGGATATTGTCTTACAGGGGAAATTTGTTCACAAATCATCTTATTACTTATTATAACTTGTTGCTTCCGTTTATGTACCCAAAGTATAGATATGTTTATTTTGATGAGACAGGTTGTTTTTTATAAAAAATGATGGTACAAGGTTAAGTAAGCCAAACTTAATTAGATAGTACTAATCAAAAAAATGTCACTATGGAAATTCCCATTAGTATGAGGGAAAAAGGTATGTATGTTCCTATATAATTTATTAATAGGCCTCGTATTCGATAAGTAGTGTGTCAATGTGAAAAGTTAGATGGAATCTTTGTTAAATACAAAATTGATAGAACATTTACGATATCTCAACAACAAAATTTAGTAATTGAGCTTAAACACTAGTAAGCCAAAGTGGCTGTGAGCTTACGTAACATAAAAGTAAGTATAAATTACAAGGAGGCTACATTGAACAGCCTCAATGTTGTCTCTGATTACTACTGTTTCTAGTCTCCAACTTAGTTAAAAGAGACCATGTCGAAAATGGTAAGCGTTTTAGTTGCCTGAACACAAAAAGTAATTTAGTAAAAACCTGTTTAATTACTGAATTAATTCATCACCATATGTAATGATACATGGCTTTAAAACTGAATAAAATGTTGTGTATTGTAAAATGCTCAAAAATATAAATTCATGATAAAATAATGAATGAGTTTTTAATCTTTAACAAGAGGAGAAACGGTTGCAACACATAAACACCGTTTTCAGAGAAAAAAACAATCTGTTTAATGAGGTTTAAGATGTAAGCCTATTTCAAATCTTTAGAAATATAAATTGTAACGGTTACAAACAAAAATGGATTCAGATAAGTTGTATAAAATAATCTAAACTGACGAAAATATCATATACGATATATGAACTATGTACGAATATTGATCAGATTTACTACACAAACAATATATTATAGCTGTTTTGCACAAATGCAACAAGGCCCAGTAACAGGAGGATTCTTAAATTTCATAAAACATTAAAAGCAATAATTTTAAATAAATTAAATGCAAGAAATCAATGCTATCGTGATAAAAAGAACCATTGTGTACCAAATATTTATCATTTTACGGAAGTGTTGTAAGAAGAATAATGTCGGTGTAAGTTAAACGAATGAACTGTTCTTAAATGATTTCCCCACGGTGCTAAATAATCCAACAGAACGTAATTACACACGTTTTATATTGGAGGTTATATAATTAGCATCCAATATTTGAAAATACGAGTAATCAACTCTTTCTTAGTTTATGAATGATTAAAGTAAGGTTTTTAAATGTAATATAAACCTGATAGATGATATAAAGCTTCAAATTTATGAAAATAACCAATACGTTCTTAATTATTATAGCAAATAAATATATACAAAAATAAATACTTAATTCGTTAAATTATAGTAAAGAGATGAAAATAAGGTGATAAGATTTAAAATATTAGAGAGATTAAAATAAATTGCTTAATTCAAATGACATTTTCAGAGAAAGGATTGAAATGAAATGAAAAATGTCTGTATTAGAGGTTGAGTTAGGACCATAAAGTTCTCTCTACTACTTAACCTTATCCAATCCATATTTTCACAACTGAATAATATGAATACATTAATGAAGCTCTTAATAGTTACCCTATGTAAATTCGAATTGACACTATACAAGGTAGTAGTACACCAAACCACGTATCAGGCTTAACTGAGACTCAATGCAAATGTCTTTAGCTATTTTTATTATGACAGATAGAACGAAACATAGTTATTTAGCAAAGAATAATTTACATCCCCCGACATAAAACAGATAAAATGTGCGGGGTACTACTGAATAACAAGCTTCTACGACGCTCAGCCACATCTCAAATGGTTGAACATACAACACCACAAAACTCACTTCTTGTCTATGTAGATCTTGTTCATGTACAATTTTAAGACTATAGATGAAATCTTCCTCGAGATATATCCACAAGATCTTGCTATAATTTACAGTTGTGTGCATTAAATTGTGTTTCATATCAGTATTTAAATACTAAAAATGTACACACCAAGTCATAAAATTATATTGGATGTGTCTTAGGATAATTAGGCTGCATGTCTAATACCTCATGTTTTAAAATCTCTTAAGAGTATACTGAGTTTGTATACAAATTTATTTATTCTATTGTTTTTTTTTATTAAGGCAGACAGAAATGAAACGGTTGCAGCCCTAACAGGGAGATAGACTTCATTTACGATCAGCCAGTTACTATTCAATAAATGTGATAGCATGTTTATACTCTATGGAGAAATTTAAGTTATGACACTATCGCATCATTTAGGTTCATGCAATCTAACAGAATTTCTTTTTGAAAAAAAAAAACTTATATGTGTATGATGAAAATGTGTAGAATAAATACACCTATACATTGCATACCTACGTTTACTCTCCGTATATTTAATGAATTGAAATATATGTACTTAGTAAATTTAGTTTTGCCTTCTTGTAAGTATATAAAAAATTGTAAAAAGTCTAAAACAGTTTACCTTCCAAAACACATGAAATAATACTTAGCATTTGAGTAGTAGGATCGAAATGAGTAGCCATATGTGAGCAGATATAAAATAATAATGAAGAGTTTAGCGTTTCTAAATAATACGATTAGCTTCGAATAATTATTTTTATAACACACTCTAATTAGTTAAAAGCACAAGCTGAACTCCAGTTTTGTTATGTCCTTTCTCCAACCGAATATTCAAACCATCTTAATGGAGAAAGCACAGAAAAAACTACAAGGTTCAAGCAGACGGGCTCAAGTGACGTTAGCGGATGTATCGTAAGGGAGATGTTTGGGGAACAGATGTGTTGAGGGGAGCTGATGAGATATATTAATTGTTGAAGAGGGAAATGTCCCAGGCCTGATCTTAAGGTCTCTATACTATCGGTATGTCGAGCTTTCCTTATTGAATCAATATATAGATTCTGAAACCAGTATTTACCTCACTAACAATGAGATACTTGATAGAATCAAACTAATTATTTCGATAGTCTTATATTTTTTCTTATTTGGATTAATTTTATTCCAATTAAAAACACCGATCATCGTACTTTCATACTTTTATATTTATATCAAGGTTTGTTAGTGGATTACATTGTCAACTATGAGGAAATTAATAGGAGAAGTTTAGGAATCAGGGCTAAAAAGGACGGCCCGATCTTCCAAGAGCACGTTCCTAAATTATGAATTGCTTCATCTGTAAAATTACTAGTTTATAAAAAGAGCCTTGGTAAACAGTCCAAAAGCAACCCAGTATATAAATTAGCAGATCGTGTCATCCAGTGTTAGCTTAACACAAGATTTAGGTTACACAGCAGGCTATACACATTAGGGGTTGCAGATAAGCAATACTAACTTGCGTCCGAGCCACGAGAAAAGCAACTGTCTTTGATCAAGACTCACAAACATAATGAAGATATATAGTTATATTTGAATTCATCATGACTAGATGTTCCTAAGATAGGGAGTTTAGAATCCACGCTCATAAAACAGGTATCTAAGAAGTCAGAATCTTGTCACAGAACATCGGATTTCAAATGCAGAACGAACGAGTTAGGCAATTACCAAAGTATTTTAATTCTTCAGATGATACTGGCAAGGTATACTATAATTAATGTCTGCACTATAAAAGTAATAGCATAACGAAATAAATGTAAATAAGTTGTAGGGTGAAATCAATATATTCGTATTCAACAAATATCGTTCAATATTTAGGTGTAAGAGACGCACTACTGTTCCAATGAATTTGAAATGTTTTAGCCTCTAGTAAATTAAAGGCAATGTTAATACTTTAATAATTAGCTGTCTTTCATTACATATAAGTGATTGAAAAAAATTATTGATTTTCTTTGGAGTTTTCGTAGTCTTGCTTTATTAGTATGTTGGTCTACTTTACGAGTATTTTCTAGTGGGAGAGATGGAAAAAGATTACTCTTAGATTACTGAGCTTAATTGATGAGTGTTAGTCTATTTCACCCCATTCGAAGTTTTAATTTTTAAAATGTTTAAAGGTTTAAAGTTTTATTATTTATAAATATTATACAAAATACTATATATTTCACACTCAGACCTTACCGTTAATGGGCCCACGGTCGTGGACAGACATCACGCATGAAATAGGGGCAAAAACTTGCTTGACATTGATGATTGTGGGAATTTGCCATCGTTATATGTTACAAAAATAGAATAGTACGTTTTAAAAGAATGTAACCAGATGTAATGAAACTTAATACATAAGTTTAGGAAAAACTAGTCAATACGATGAACTTACCAAGTAAAGGAACACAACACCGTTGTATGTCAAGTAAGTCAAAGATATATCTAGGGTTAATAGAAGTGAGTTAATAATGAGATACATAAGCTATAGGATTGTACAAATACAATACAAACGTACTCTAAATCCCAGATAGGTAGAGAGAGACCGGGGGAAAAAAATAAATATCGGCACATTTTGTATTGTGCAGTACAGTTTTGAAGTATGCTACAGTGTGTTATAGAATAATAATGTTATATTCTATATTAATATAACACAAAAATGTTAAAGTTAATAAATAATTTACAATAATATAAATAATAATTTTACTATAGAATACACGGTACCAATTTTCATAACATAAACGTTGAAAACGTGGTGCTGCTGACCAATTTCAAAATTATGTCCGTTAAATGTATTAAAAAATGCTTGGGTTAAGTTGATGTTGTTATATTTAAAGTATGCATTATAGTTTTTTGTAATTTCTGCTTTTTTCTACTGTTTTCAACAACCCGCATACTAATATATGAATACTGACGATACATTCCTGTACTTTTTGTAATAAACTTAAATATATCCGCTGTAAAGCTTGTTATATCAACGAATATTAAAAAGCACACAAGCACAAGGCTACAACCCATTGAAATTTACAACGTTACTGTACTCTTCCGCTGCGTCAAACGAGCCGTTCACCATAAATGAGCCACTTGAGTGCGCTGAAACGTTTTGCCGTTAAACTCGCTCACATGATACGCTATACAAACTTTGATGGCAACATTATAATGCAATACGTTATCGTTTTAACAGGTTTGTTAGAGCAATACATTATTCGTTGATATATATGTAAGTGGTTAGTATGTTTGGTTTTGTTGTAATTTATATCCATTATAGTTGTTTTAAGGGGGCCATTTACCCATAAAAATGATTTTTTTTTTCAAAAATTTTTTTTTTTCTGTTTTTATTTCTTAAACATTCTGGAAAGACATGTTTTGACATTTAAATAAGTTTTTATTGACTAAATCATGGTTTTTTGTGTGGTTTTGTACATGCATACCACTGCCTGACTCCCATTTTTTCGCCTGCAATGCAGAAACCTTTATTATGCTACACCCAAATACTACTATCCAACAAAATTATTATTATTATACAATTATTATATAATGATTATATAATTATTATATAATTATACAATATAACAGTGGTTGTTTCTCAGAGTTTTTGATTTGTTAGGTTGGCAATACCAGCCAGAAACAATCTGATTTTTTGTACTGGCAAGCAGAAAGCCAGCTGTTTGTGTTTTTGTTTACTTCTCTAGCCTTGTTTTTGTTGTGGTCAGTAAACACAGTGTGTTAATTTTTGAAGTTTGCTTTTATTTTCAGTAGAAAAGCACAAACTATAAATAGTGAATTGATATTAGTTTTTATATGTTAGTGGACGTGTTTGAAGGACGGTGCTGTCTTCTTTGATTTGTTTTGAAGGTAGACAGATTTGTTTTGAAGAATTTTTGGTGGTGAGCTTATGAATTTTTGTATTGTTAGTGAAAATGGCACCGATAAAACATTCTACTATTCAGAAAAGTGCTAGAACTAAGAGTAACAAAAAACTAAAAGCTGCTTTAGCAGCCAGTAAAAGATGGGGGCAAGTGGAAAAAACTTATAGGCCTACCACATCCTGTGATGATTCTAACCCTGTTCCCAGTACTTCTAAAACATCTGAGAATAAGAGTGATTTAATTAGGTCTACAAAATCATTAGGCCTACCTACTATTAGAGTAAAATGATATAAACACAGCTTTTACTAGGCGTAACTCGGGAAGTTAGCTGCGAGGATAACACAAGCCTTCACGGCAGTACGCATAACACACCGGAGTACGCAGTGGTTGACATTAGGTGTTTGAAGCCTCTTGTTACTAGCCTAGCTTGCCCTCTATGCTTTCAACAAAATTTAGTTTTGAAGACATCAGACCAACGTGGGTTTGCAATAAAACTTACGATTTCATGTAGTACTTGCGAAGAATTAAAAGCTTCTTCTTTTACTTCTGATACAATTGATGAATCTAACAACTTTGATGTAAACCGTTAGAGTTGTGAAAAGTTTTACAGCATTAGGAAAAGGTTATGCTGCTGTAGAGCAGTTTTGTATGATTATGAACATGCCTAATTTTGAGTAGCAAAACATTTCACAAGCATGCTTCAGTTGTAGCAAATACTGCCATTGATGTCAGTCAAAGTAATCTTGAAATGGCTCGAAAAAGAGTGCGTGAAGTATACAAAGAAATGGATTGTACTGTAACTGACGATTCTGTCATTGATCTCGGTTGTAAAGCTACGATGGATCGTGGCACAAGAGAGGCCATACATCCAATTATGGCATTGGATGTGTGATAGAGCTTACAAACTGGCTAGTCGTAGACTATTGCGTACTGTCAAAGTATTGTCAGGTGTGTGAAATTACTAAGACAGAGTTAGGTGAAGATTCTCCAGATATAATATTTGGTTTAGTGGACATAAAGACTTGTGCTACAAAAACTATGATGGGTCATCCCCAGCAATGGAAACAAAAGCTGCGGAATCCTTTGGCAGAGATCTTTGACCTATAACTTTCGTTATGTCACTATTTTGTCGGACGGTGTTTCTTCTGTATTTGGTCACCTCCAGAGCCTTCATATTTTATGGAAAATGAGTTTAGTCCTAACAAAAGAAGAATTGTGTTAACCACGTTGCCAAAACGCCTTGGGACTGGGCTTCGCAATATTATTAAGACATGTCGTGCTAAAGGTATAACCCTTGGTGGCAAAGGCTACGGAATGCTCAAGGAAACAACAATTATAAAACTGACAAAATATTACAAGAATAGCATCCTTAGGAATAAAGATGACATTTCTAAAATGAAAAGTGACATACTTGCCACTTTACATCATTGTACATCCACAGATGAAGCGCCTCGCCACTCAAAATGTCCTGATGGAGAAAAGAGCTGGTGTTTTTACAAAAGGGCGCAAGCTACAAACGTTACACCTGGTCCGCATAAGGACAACTTGGGTACTGCCATCACGCCACAGGTTCTCAGACACATCTTTCCTGTTTACCAAAGGTTAGTGGCAAAGGATTTGTTGGAAAGATGTGTAAAAGGAAGGACCCAAAATGCAAATGAGAGTTTGCATGGTACCATATGGAAAAAGTGTCCTAAAACAAGAAAACGTTTCGAAAAAGACTCTTGAGGGCGCAGTAGCTGAGGCTGTTTCACAGTTTAATTTTGGAAACTCTGTATTTTCATTGAGCATGAGTTGTGCTGGAGTCTCTCCTGGAAGGTTCAGTGGTAGAATAATAAATATCAGAGACAAAAAGAGAGTTACTAGCACTGTGCGCAAGAACAATCTGCATTACAAGAGATATCGAAGGAATTTGAAGCTGAAGAAGCAGAGACTAGAAGACAAGAAGAAGAAGAAAAGAAGGGCCCTACTTATGGAGCAGGGAACTTCTAGGAACTTATATCCTTATAAGTAAGTGTTTAAACTAAATAAAATGTAAGAATTGTGGTCAAGCTTTTGTTTTTTGGACTTTTCCGAAAGTTTTAAATTTCTGTGTTTTTGCGTCGCAGTGAAACACTCTAACTTTTTTATTTGTTAATATATCAACTTGAAATTTTTTATGTACTCTCCTAGATACTTTATCTACACACTGTAGCATGGAAATTACAAAAATACTACAAATAACCCCAAAAAAAAAATCTTTTTGAAAATTTTTTTTTTAAACCTGACTTTTTGAGGAAAAAAATTTTTTATGGTAATAAATAACTGAATTTATTAAAACCCATGCTACGTGTGTAGGTATTTGCTTACCCTACAATTAAAAAAAAGAAATACTTAATTATCTATAATACTAATAAAACTAGAGGTGTTTCCCGTGAAAACAAAAAAAAACTGCTCTCCCCCCCCTAAGGCAATGGGTGGGGGGGGAAAGAAAGTTTTTTCATTGAAATTTTTTTTACAAAACTAACCAGGTTATAATAAAATAGTCAAATTAAAAAAAAAATTATAATTAAAAAACTTTTGGTTTTGGGTAAATGGCCCCCTTAAACTAACATTTCATACTATAAATAATTAATTTCAATTTCACTTCCCACAAAACAATCAGTTGTAAGTCGAGTTATGCTTTTATAAATGATGAAATTTTATGATAATCGTTACGTAATTATTAATTATTTTTAACTTGTTATAATTACATTAACTTCGTTATCTCTAACGATATATAAATGATTGTTGTAGACACTAATTACGTTTTACGAGGGTGATCTGAATTTCGCGCCCCAATTTTGTTACATAACCCCTTGTTTGGCACTCATGTTTGTTAGCGTGCAGATCATAAACTTGAAATTACCAACTTTTACCCTTAGACTTTCGTCTTACCAAATGATTTATTTGGTTACTTGACAATGAAAAAATCAAAACAATTTCAAAATACATAATTCCTTTGCAGATTATCGAGTTATTTTGTAAAAACACTACTTATATAGCTTTTACTGTTAGGGGCTAGTATCAACCTCGTATACTGTGTGAGGGAGTGTTGTTCAAATGTCTTAAACTGTTTACATGAATTTGATTATATAAGAGACTTTACTCCACTAATGCATTAATTCCTCCTATTCATTCTTTTTGTTACGACACGTTTCAGTGCCAGGCCTATCTCTCAAACCTATGTCCAGAAGGGGTTTTAGATTTTATAAATAAAAGCCTTTAATTTCATTTAATGCATAAATGTATTTATTTATATAGATTTATATGATATTTCTACAGTGATATAAAACCGAAATATAAAAAAGGTCAAAACATGCCAACCGAGCAAAGAATTATATACGTCTAAAAATGCGTAGGTAGAAAACTATATCGCACTAACCATTGAAATAAACAGGTAAATTGATGAATCTCATTGTATGAGCATTTGTATTAAAGTTTTACCTATACAAACCCTCACTAAGACATTTTAGTATATATATATATATAATACGGATTTTCAGTGTTCGCTCTCCCTGGAATCATCCCGATTACGACACAGAATGAAGATATAACATTAAAAAAAAGCATTATAAAAAAAATTTAATTAGCTAGTGAACCTTTGTAAATAGTGTGGAATGGCAGTACCGTGATAATGCATGAAGAAAGAAACACTAGATGATGACTAAAGAAACACGTTGCGTTAGAATTTATACTATAGTATAGTATGTCATAGATTTTTTAACAGTGATTATATGCTGTTCTTGGCTGGGTAAAATAACTATTACAACAACACACCCTAGGAATGTTTTGTTTTATTTTATAAGAAACATAATTAATTATTAAATACTGGTGTATTGAAAATAAAAAAATGGGTAAGATACATACTCGTATCTAAAGAATTTGATACAAAACTCAGCGTATAGACAGAAGAACACAGATAACAGATTATTCTGTGTTTTGTCTGGCTCGCATATGTATCTAATCCTTTGATGGGTTAAAATTAGCAGTGTTCAAGTTACATATTTTGGTACCTAGTACCACACAGCCTACATTACCAATATTCATATATTTCTCTAATACTTCTATACTAAATCAGTAGGTCCCAGTCAAGTATTATTGTTTATCTTCTGTTCGCTTATGATCATGTCTGGTAAGTACCACACTACACTACCACTGCACTCATCGTTGTCTAATACTTCTATAGGAGTGGGTTTATATCAGTATTATTCCCGACTACTATT
>NW_025784293.1:0-25198 GCF_021130785.1 Homalodisca vitripennis
CACTTTGTTTCTTAATTAAGGATAATTATTCAATTCATAAAAATGTATTTTTATGTTACGTTCACAACTATTATTAATATTATGAAAATAATGTTTTTTCTAACGTTTCGATAATAATAAAAATTTTGTTTGGACGGGAATTCAGCATTTCTACACAATTCCCAAATTACTGTTGCTGTCTGGATTTGTAAACGTGGTGCAGCACTTGTATCACTTATAACTTAATCATAGGTGTGTAGAATAAATATTTCAAAGAGTTTTTAAAAATTCAAAGCTGGAAATAAATAAATATAAAAATTATAGGATAATTTTATTTGTTAAGATACTGCCTGGTTTAAATTAAAAACATTATATAGCCACCGACTTAAAACAAAATTATGTGAGTAATTTAATTATTTCCTGCACTCGGCAATTTTTAACCAAATATCATTCCTGCAATAAATATCTAAACTTGTATACTCCACCACAAAGTCACCAGCATTCTAAACTTTTTGTACAAATACTTTAATTACTTTTTTCAAAATTTTTTTACGGGTTCTGCATTCTCTAAATCAGAAGGGATCCGCAAAACATAAAGGTCTGTATATTGGGAAAATATTGTAATTAAACATGGCTTTCGTAAATGATAGTTTCCAGCCATTTTTTAATATTTTCGTTAAATAATGTTGTTTTTAAAAACTCACCCAAGCTATGTGTTACAGTCTTTGCGCCAACTTCAATCTGGGATCTGATTACAAATTGCGCTAGTTATTAGCTCACGTTAAAATTTTTATTGGGGGGGCATATTGACATTTATATTTTATCAAGTTAAACGGCGTTTTATAAATATGTTTCTATGAAATCATACCTAACTGGTTACACAATTTATTAAAATAATATTTAAGATTTATAAATAGTTTCACGTTTATAACAGTACGTCCTGCAATACCTAAACTTTCACGTTGTTGCGTAACTCTTAACAACATATGAGGGAAAGATAAATCAATATTTTCTTAGTCACAAATATCGTCTTCCTTACGTATTACGTGACAAAGGATTTAGTGTCCCAAGTTAAACATTAAAAGTGTAGGATGTGGATATGGCATTTCTTCTCTTATGCTTTACGCCAAATACAGTATAATTGGAATTATGAAACTCATCAGGGTACATCAAAGTATTACTCGGAAAAAGCAAAATTCGTACATATCTAAGCTTAGCTAGGTACTAGCCTGCTAGGTGGTTAAGGGCAATGGCGCTGTTTATTACATGTTTGTGTATTTGTATTTATTACGACAAACATAACTGGAAATCAGGCTTTTTTAGTGTAATTAAAAAAAATAGAATAAGTAAAATGATAAATTAAAATATTAATATAATAATTGCCTTTAATGGAACATTTAAAAACATGTTTACTTTTGATAGGGCTTTATAATATCCTAAAAACGTGATGAATTTTTGCAATAGTTTTATGTACTAAAGGTTTCATGATTATTTTATCTTAAAAAAGAATAGAAATTTACATATAGGTCCACTTCATATTTTCGCATAGAAGAGCCTTTGTTAACCAAACAATTTTACCAAAACAAACTATAATTAGTTGCACCTAATACATACCTAGTTGCATACGAGTAACCATAATATTGAAGTTTTGGGCCGATCAAAGTCCATCTGGCTACATATAATATTTAACATGGAAAATCACGTAAATCATACAATCCCATTTGAAAATCTTTTGTTAAAAAAGAGATGACCCAACCCCAAAGTGAGTCGTTTTTGGGCATATATTTTATGGGTGGTAGATACATTTTGTACTAAATTTCTACATATAAAAAAAAACGTGGTTATCTGTTTGAAACACGAACTTTGAAGCGTTAGTTTTTTGGCCGCTATAAGATTATAAACGGGTGGTCTGAAATATTCCTTTATAAAAAATTAAAAAACTATCGATATAGGTATCTTCAAAAGCTTAAAATTTTATTAATCCCATTAAAACTTATTTGTACAAAATAATATAAAACATTAACATTTTTGTAAACTAACCACCGTTTAATTAATAAATATCCAAAATTTTTATATTAAATTCACTTAGCTAATGGTTGTGACAACACAAAATATTAAATTAATTAAACTTTTTTAAAACTAAAAGTAATAAATATGTTTCAGAATAAAACTAAAAAAAAACTAATATTAAAACACTTATTGCAAAACTGCTCTTCACGATATATACTATAATATATATATTATTATATTGTATATATATATATATATATATATATATATATATATAAGCATTTTCGGTCTTAAAAGTACTTTTTTATTTCAATTTTATTGATACTTAGTAAATTTGTAAGGCCCTCAAGGAATCTACATAAACTGTGTAAAAGGTGTCACAGACAGGCATAACGGGAGGACAAACAGACGTACGTCCTTTTGCCGTATGGTCTCAAAATCAATAGAGTTCTTAAATATATAAGCAAAAATGCCATTAAGGGCGTTTGTCGTTTACAAAACGTTTTGTGAATACCTTCGTGGTTACAAATTACATTGTTATTTAAGCGTTGAATTATAATTCATTCGTATCAGATTTCCCAATTTAATTTTAATTTTTAGTTTTTAAAATTGGTTTTATAGTAAGAGTGATCCCCCATTTAAAACTCACCTCAACCAAACGGTTATGAAATATATAAATAAAAACAAATTTGGAAATTAAATATGTATAATTTCACTGTAGCCTTATATAAAATGAAATGAAAGTTTATCGCATAATAACCGTTTGTAGCTTTAAATTGTTTTTTATGAATTATTTCCTTGGCCTTTGTTTCATATTTTGTTGAAATATATGAGATTCAACTAAATAAATACTCGTATTTTAATGAATCAATATAATACATTGAGCAAAATTAATATTCAAAAACACACATTGTAGGAAAATAAAACTGGTAAATTTGCCAGAAATAGGTAACAAAAAGTTTCAAAATATGGTATCGAATATATTATTGACACGCAGCTACAAGATCAGCCCCAGACGAGGTTTTTGACAAACGAGCGTCTTGTTGACATCTACAACTTTGGCCTAACTACATATTTTATTGTCACTTTTATATTTTTATTCATCCTAACTATCTAATGTTAAGGGGTCAGATGTAATCAATTTATCCAGCATATTATATTATACATTATTTCTTTTTTAATACATTGTAAAAGTACAAAAAGTTCAATTTTCATACAATGTTCAAAGAAATGTTCAAATAAACTTGTTACGGGATTATTGCTTCTATTAAACATTATTGTTATAACAAATATAGATAAATAAAAATAGTAAATATACGATCATTTAATACAATTTATTATTTATATTTCATAATATCATTAGAATTATAAGAAGTTTACAAATTTTACCGCTTATTATATTTACTATAACACTTCTGTAGTTTTGTTAAACAGTGTTGAACGATACAATTTCTGAAGTAATATTTAATACGTATTTTATATCAGGTATTAATAAACAAAATATTTTAGCATTCGTTTAAGGAAAAAGACTAACAGAAATAGACAAAGCTGCATTTTTGTATACAAAATAAAAAGAAACAAATATAATCATAAAGTAACAAGACTAACCTTTGGCAACAAACCCTTAAACACAAATAAATTAATTTGTATTGGCTACATCTGGTATACGATTTATTACTGAGATATCCATATCACAATGTTTATTGTAGGAAGAGTTACATTTTTTAAAGCCTATGCCATTGATATAAAATCTGGGATTTTATTGGACAAACCGAGGCTCTTATGCAGCTGTGGAAGGATCTGAACATGTTCTGTCCTCCACCTTCACAGGCACCTCTCCAGACCAGCAATATAATGATACTGCTACACTTTAGCATACGGAAGCTCCATAAAAAAAATAATTTACGTGTTTCAATCGACAACTGTTTTTTTTGTTATTTACAAAATATACAAAATAACACTGTTGCTACTGCATTTACTATTTACAGCTTCCTAAACATTAATGAAAACAAAATTAATTTCATGCCATATCCTATTAAGGTAATTCATTTTTGAGATGAGCAATAAGTTTTATAATGAGTAACATATCAAAATATTAATTGCTGGAATTATTAATGAAATTACTCAAAAAAGGGATAAAAATTATATACTTATTACACTTATACTTATATAACATTATTATTATGTGTAATTAAAAAATAATAATTAAATTTGAAAACCTATTTGATCGGACTTTTTAAAGTAGTTTAGTGATTTTTAGATAATTTTTGGAGTAAAATTATAATAATTACATGTACTTGCTGGAGATAAAATCGATCATTAAGTAATGCAATTGGGTTATAAATATTTACTTTAGGATAACTTATACTTACCCGTTTCTCATGTCACTTCAATGAAGTCTTTCAAAGTTCTCATCAAATGCGGACGAACAATGTCAAGTGGCCAGCAATCAAGAGCTCACTAGAAGCACATAGACTCAAAGCTAGACCATATTAAATGCCTACTCGTCGTATTACAGGAGTCGAAACACCAGTTTACTCCAAAGAACTGTTCAGTAGCTAGGTGTTTAGTCGTAATTTTGCAAATCGCACTTTCTCTCTCGTTTATAATTCCCAAAATATTCTTTACATTAATGAATAATTGTGAACTTGGTCTAGGTAAATGTCACTTTTTGTTTATGAAAATTTATGTAGTTTAGTTGAATTTGTATTTCGTTAGTAACTGTGATTGAATTAATGCACAGCAAACTTATGACATCACAATCAGAATGTTTCAGTTTAAATAACTAGGTGGAAGTACGGACTATGGATTGTACTAAGTATTTTATACTTAATTTTGAGGATTTTGGAGTTGAAATAGTTCGTGTTTTACTTGAAATAGTTATTTATTAAAATAGTTTCAACTTAAAAATGTAACGTAGAACTGAAACTATTATAGTAACGTTGAATTTGAATTGAACAATTAAGAGTTTGTCTAGGGCCAGGGAGACTCTCTGCTTATGAGCGTGGATACTCGCAAGCAAAGGTAACAAATTCCCTCATTTTAATGATTTCTAGGTTCTCAGTATAGTAAATACCTCTGTTTTACCGACAACTATATCTCTATGTTATTTACGATACAACAAGACTGTTAAGATAACGGATATATATATATATATATATATATATATATATATATATAGGCTATATATAGTATAGGCTATATATATAGGCTAAATATACATATAGAACTATATTTACGACGAAAAAAAGTTCACACACCGCCTGTTTGAGTATTCCTGAGTGGTTTCCAGTTAACCAAGGAATTTTCTTGCCGTACCTGTGTATTATCGGTTACAAAACCCTCAATAAAATTTCAGGACTAAATTATAATCTACTTCCCAAGGCCGTATAAAATATGTTTGGTTACTTATGCTTGATCAATGCTTAATTGGTGAATTCTAACTATATTAGCATTTAAAACCATTTTGGCCTAAAACGTTAAAGGCCGAAGCAGGCTACCTTCGTTTGACCACTTGTCGATAGTGTTCACAGGGCCTGAGTCACTAGTAGTACTTGGGTACTCTCGACGATTAGCATTCCTCGTCAGTTCAATAGATTTTGAAAGCTGTCTACGTTCCTAACCTATTGGAAGGATTGGGAATATATCTTCACTATATTACAATTTTTGCAAGTGATATTGAAAACTACACTTAGTTAAACTGATAACTAAATTAAAATTAGCAAACTGTTTAAAAAGGTGAAAAGTTTATAACTACTAAAATAGTACAACATTTTTTTAAAACCTGGCATAAAAGGCGTTCCAAGTTGTAACACATTTAATGTATTCGAAAAGATCATTGATAATGGTAGACCAAAAATAAGAAAAACTTTTTCAGCAGTCCTCTAGCAAAATCCTTGCACGCAGACGGACGCATAGTTCAGCAACCTCTTCCCGAGATCCGTACTTCGACTCAAGTAAGCGAAGCATAAAAATTTTTGAACCATGCAGCACGTCAGCATACTGAAGAAGTCTTATATAGGAAAGAAGGTGGGCAACCTCACGATAAAGGGACACTTAGTCCAAGCGTGAGAGGAGTAAATGATCCTTGCTGCAGTGTTTTGCAACTTCAGAATCCTTCCCGTATCCTCCCTTGAGAGGCTACTCCCCATATGCTGGGATTAACAGTAATACAATACTGAAAAAATTATTGTTAAAATAGATCGCTGAATCACCAGGGTCTGGCCTTCAAGCTTAATCTGCACCTCACGTGGCCCGAGAGACTGTATCTCTTGTTGTGTAGCTACAGTATATGTAAAACTGAGCACTTGCTCGCAGACCAATGATCGTGTACTGATCAGAATTTATATCAGAGACTACAATTTTCATATTTTCAATTTTACAAAAAATATGATACTGATAACTGTCTGCATGTAGATTGACTGTGCAATTTTTTACACGTATGTATAGATTAGATGGTCGCGTCGCTTAAGAAGGATTGCAAATCTTCTGCAACACGTAAATCAAATCTTCCTATAAAGTGTTACCGTACAGACGGACAGATGGATGGATGGATTGACGTACTGACAGACGTAAAAAATCAACAATTTCAACAAGACCTTGTTGGGTTCTTAATAATGTTTATATTTTTGGAGGATATCTACTCCTTGATTCCATATTTATACAATTACAATCAAGATAATAATATTGCAACACCAAATATATTCTCGTAATGCCTTTTAAATAATTATTATTGGGGGCTTCCAATTTGTGCTGTACGGTGCTTATATACTCTGGGAAAGCAAAACGTTGTGAGCTTGCAAAATTTAATGAAACCCTTTGTTAAGAACTAAAACGGCGAATTAAAGCCAGTGTTGTTTTGCTGCCGTAACATGCTCCAGACTTTCCCACGTGTGGCCAGTTACACTTTTAATTATTTCTATAAAATTTTACTGCTCTTACGGGATGTACTTTTATATGTTTCCATTTAGTAAGATTATGTTCGAGATTATGTATCCTTTCATTAGGTATTTTTCATAGTTCTTACAATCTTTACAAAGAGGACGGTATTATTATCAATCTCTAGCTATTTACTTGTTTGAAATAATAAATTGATGTGAACAGCCAATCAAACAAAATAGCAAGACTCGAAGATACAATCAATTATAATTAAGAATTATATAGGGATAAATATTATACTACCTAACAACAATTATCATCGTCTCCAGGAAAACCGAACAAGATTTTAACATTTAGTCGGAGTAGCTTAGTGTAATGTAAATTTGTAATTACAATGCTACCAAAGAGAGGATACAGACAGTGCAAATTTAATCAGTCGCTTGACTACAATCTGGATTTCTCAACGCTTCTTTAAACCTGGGAGTGTGAACAAAGGTATTACAGGTTCAAGCTAAACTATTCAAACTAGTAAATCAAATGGCATATACTTATTGCCTCAGTCTTAGGTATAGTTGTGTATGGTAGAAATACTGGAAAGTAGTGAGCGTACTATTCTGTGTATTGCGAATGACTTTATCAATCCACACGTAAAACAAGTACTACTGTGGATAGTTCACAATAACGACTGAAATATGCTGTGATCATCTTAGCATTACTTCTTACTTATTTAAATTAATGACTTTCGAATAAAAAATAACAAATTTTAATGATTAAAGTATAACTGTTATCTTTCTGGCGTGCGTTAAAAAGCATAGCAAGATACGATTATCTGTATTGGAAATAGTAAATTTGAAATAGTATTGTTATGAAAATATACTAAGAAGTGTAGATCTCCAAAACAAGCATATTATATATGACCTTTGATTGGACTATCGTCATATCTAAGTACTATAAAGGGTTGCTAAATGTCATAACTGCATGTAAAGTATATATTATATAACTCTGACGCTTGTGTTGAAGCTATGATGTATTTGTTTTTTTTCTATTTTATTATATCATGAGTGTATATATGTAATAATAATACATATTTATATTGCAAATTTCCTGTTCTCAATATGTTATATTTTTCATACAAAGATTATACACTACTTATATTTTCAATTAGGCTGCGCCTTGGAGATCATATCCTTTTTTTGTATATATGTGTCATCTTTATTTCCATGAGGAAATAAATATTCATTCATTTATTAATTATCTTAGTGTTACTGTTACAATTTTATTTGAACAATTCTTTGAACATTGTATGAAAATTGAACTAATATAACTTTTACAATATATTGAAAAAACATAATATATAATATATGCTAGATAAATTCTTTAAATCCGACCCCTTAACAGTAGATAGTTAGGATGAATAACAATATAAAAGTGACAATAAAATATATAGTCTAGTTCGGCCAGAATTGTAGATGTCAACAAGACGCTCGTTGTCAAAAACCTCGTCTGGGGCTGATCTTGTAGCTGCGTGTCAATAATATATTCGATACCATATTTTGAAACTTTTTGTTACCTATTTTGGCAAATTTACCAGTTTTATTTCCCTACAAAGTTTGTTCTAAGTATTTTATTTTAATTTTATTTTAATTTTATTTTAATTTTATTTTAATTTTATTTTAATTTTATTTTAATTTTATTTTATTTTATTTTATTTTTATTTTATTTTAAATATTTATATTGTAAATTTCCTGTTCTCAATATGGTTATATTTTTCATACAAAGATTATACACTACTTATATTTTTAATTAGGCTGCGCCTTGGAGATCATATCCTGTTTTTGTATATATGTGTGATCTTTATTTCCATGAGGAAATAAATATTCATTCATTTATTAATTACCTTAGTGTAAAGATCTAGATGTGCTCTCTTCCTGAGAATTTATATAACTGTAACTTAACCCTTACGATTGGTCTATTTCTTAACAAACAATAATTTATTCCTCGTTACCATGAAAAACACAATTTAAAAAACCTAATACCTTTGAAAATTAGTTAACTACAGTGGCATCGTGATTAATTTTCCTTCAAGTAGATATGGAAAAAGTTATCAGAATTCATATTCAGTTTTCTTCCGACCTATGACCCAAACACCACGGCTGAACCTCTGTCGTTTTGACTGGAATATTCTTCAAATGGATAAGTCAAAACAACATAATTTTCATAGAATACAATTCACGTAGATGTTGTCTTGCCGTAAATGCTGTATATGTTGTCTGAATATTGGTGTAAAACAATTAGACCTTGAGTTTAGATTGTAGCAACTCCTGACTTTGACTTAATCTATACAACAGCAGAATTACTATAACACGTCTTATTTTACTGTATATTTAGCTAAATGTAAAACTACTGTATGGACTGCGGCCACTACGCCACATGCACGTCTATTATTATCACTACCGCTGAGGCAATACAGTTTATTAAATATTTGCAAAAATTAAAACCTTATCACTATATAATGAAGTTATACACGCGATTGATTTGCATTGGTTTTACAGTCAACATTTACGTTTAATTTCCTCAGACGTACTTAATTTTGGCTTCTTAGACTGAACGAAAGTGTTTATTGTATCATAGGACACACGCAAATAAAAAGAAAAACGTTTTGAGAGTTTAAAAAATGAAATAATAAACGTATTTAAATGTTAAATGGGCGCCACCATTGCTTGTTGCCAGAACCTAAGATTTTATCCCTTGTTCTAAAATCTCTCTTATGATATATACTTTGAAAAGTATTTTTTTTATTTTTTCTTGTTATAAGTGGTGTACATTCAGTATTCCAGAGCCGATTGTTAAAGTTCAAGTACTCAGCCTGGTTCTTGAAATTGATTGGAAAGTTTATCTTAAAAAAATAAAATAGTTTTGGGAGTTGTGGTAATGGTCGACATACGAAAGTATCATTAGGGTTAAAAATATGAAATACTTAATAATTGTTTTTCTAATATTATATTTCTTAAGCTTTACACACTAAAGCTGATCCCCCAGACAAGTAAATATATTTATAATTATATATAGACATTTCACTAATGATTTTCTCTCCCTTGTAATTACCTGACATTGATTTAAAATATTTTATGTAAATGTCAGTATTAAGTAGTAAGAGCGCAGGAAAAAATTTAAGGAAAGTTTCTAGTTTTGTATTTTGTATCCCTTTCGATACTGTGTTATTTTGATTCTACTAAGAGTAGCGTGGTTGACAATCGATTCCTCCAGGTCAACCAGTAAACTCAGATTGATTGTGTAATTTATAAGTTTTATACTAACACGCGTAGTTTCATTAATCTATGAATTCTATTGTTAGAATGTTTCTACAAACACTCAATTCACAATGTAATCGTAATCGTTGTAAAAATGGTCCGTTCTTGTCCAATTTTTAGCACTGGTCTTATCGTTTTAACCTGGGAACGTGGAATTCTTATCATATAAAATCCTAATATTAATTCAAAAATTACCCATTATAATATTGATACATTTCAAGTCAGCACATTGTGCACTTGAAAGATTGGGGTGGAATTTGAGCGAATTGTCAAGTGTAACAACATTTTATACTGGGTTTTAAAGCACTATATTTATATAACCGAGAATAGAATAAAACTGATTTTAAATATCAACCGCTTTGTTACATAAAAATACTCTTTTCTTGTTTGAATCTACTCAAGGCTACAATAAATAATTCAAAAATTATATAATCTGAAACATTTAAACGGTATAACCAAGTAATTATGCTGTTAAAGTTTAATACGTCTTAAAGAGGAATTTTTGATCTACATTATTCTCTTGTTGAGGAAGTGCATATTGTCTGCGGTAGAATGCAGCACGCGTGACGTAACCTACATATCTCAAATAACCACCCTAATAAGGGAGGGGGAGTATCACATGGTGTAAAAGAGTGACGACCTGACCAAGGACTGACCCTAGTACCATGTAATGCTCTAACCTGGGTGCGTTATAACAGTGTCACTGCAGCCATTGCTGTTGGTTTCCAGTAACAGTGGTGAATGCAAGGGCAACTGTTTTAATTACAGGCAGTCCCAATCCCTGCTAAGGCTGGTCATTTAAAATTTTAAAATTAAATTTTTAATATATCTCTTTGACATTTTCTTTATTATGTAGACTAGGGATTTTGTAAAGTTCAATAGCCATAAGTGTAAACAAAGTAACATACCAAACACTAATAAAAAATGTTTGGTTTAAACCTAACATTTATCCCTTACACGCTTGTTAATAATGATTTACTAAATCAGGTACAAAAGGTTGTACTGTATGCAAAATAGTTAAGAATTAGAGCCAAAAAGACATAGTTTTTGTAAAGAAATCCTGACATAGCCAATATTTGATTACTAATGTTACAGAAGCCTATAACTAAACAATTTATATTAATGTCTCACCTGAGTGTCAAAACTAGTTATATATATAAGTAGATAGTAATATGGGGTTCCTGGCGCACTTTCGGAGCCGACCGAAAAGCAATGTAAAATACTGTTCAATGTAACATAAAGGAAGCTGAGAAATAACACAGCAAATCTCAATGAAAAAATTAACCGAATCTACAGTCGTTCGTCTCCAAAGCGATCGGTACATTACTATCTACTCTGTGGAATGAAAAAATTAACCAAATCTGAGCTTCTACTTTCTTAAGCTGTGCTTTGTAAAATGTTGTCAAATCTGCTACGAATAAAGGATTTATCTTAATAAAATTTAATCAATTTAAAACATTTTTACTAAAAACATACTGTACTTTAATAAAAAACTTTTCTACTAAATAAACAACATGAAACTCACCAAGCTCTCTTCAGTTTCTAGCATTTCAAAAACTTACAAAGAAAGACAATTTTAACGAGTTCAACGAATTACCAAAACATTTTAAAGAACAGTTGATACTTTCCTTAAATGATACAGAATTCAAAGAACTTGTAAAGTCTTTTGCAGAAAAAACGTCTAATGGAGTGTTTTACTATCGGCAAAAAACTAAAAAAGTAAGGGATTACATATTTAATATAATTACGAAAGATATTGAAAAGAAAGTAAAAAAATAAACAAACAGAGAGTTTTCATCGTTTTTTTATGACATTTTTCCCATATTATACGTTCTTTCAAGATAATCAAGACTTAATTGATGAATTTCTTTAGGAATTTTTGTGAGTATCAAGATTTATCAACACAATTCATTAAAGAGCATTATAGAATTTTTCTTATAGAATATAGCCACATTTTGTGTGAAACAAAAGGTATTACTGTAGATAATATTCCATGTGATTCCTATGAAGAAAGACACCAACTATGGTTATCAAAACAGTACTATGACGTGGGGAGGGACTGCAAGTTTTAGAGTTAAGACTTTATTCTACAAAGTTAATTGTTATAATTTCTTTATCTTTTATAGTCTTCTTTCCAGTAACAATCAAGTGTAATTTTTTCATTTTTGTTTAATTCTTTAATCTTTTTTTCATCCAAAACAGTCAAAAATCTGTTCGGCAAGTGTACTTTACAATCTTCCAACTCGGCAATTATTGTAAACCCGAATTTATCTTTCATTTTCTCCAAATTCAAGATTCTATGTTTCTTTCCTTTCTTCCAATTCATTTAACTTCTTATACTCTTTAAACTTACATTCTCCAATATCATTTAACTCTTTCTTAAATAGAAAAAATTCAAAAGTCAAAAAGTGCAAAACCATTTCTCGGCCGAACCTTTTCTCCTCCCTCTGTCTCTTTCTCTCTCCCTCTCTTTTTATGCCTATGACACACGATCACTTCTGCCGTTTATAGGCTAGGATCTATATTCAGGCTAGAGGAGAGAGAGAAGAGCGAGATACGGATAGAGAAATGGTTCCGGAATACGATCTGAATACTTTCTGAACTTGGTGTTTCTCCGCTATGGCCACTCGCATTGAAACAGTTCTAGAAGTAAACTTCCTAACCGACCAAACCGAATTCGCGGACATATATACTCAGCAACACAATACAACAGCCCATCGAGAAGTAAAAATTTAAGAAAATTAATTTAAAATATAATTTGAAAATTACAAGTAAACAAAATGTACGCATATTTAAAATAGGTAAAAATTATCTAACATTTTGAAAAAGAAAATGTTATAATAGTAAACGGGAACACAATTTTTATTCTTAAAAAGCAAATCTGCATTACCGACATTTTAGTTCCGAAAGATTGCGCTGTGTGTATCAATGACAGTCGAGGTGTGCTTACTACAGACCGACCATCACGATAATCGCTTCGCCTGCGTCATATCCGTAGTGATATCACGCCGTGAGAGGGCGCAATCGTTTGGTTTACAAGCACCATTTAGTTAAATAAATTTTTTCTATCTAAAATGGAGCGCGAAAAAATATCATGTCCGTTCTGCAAAAAAGAAATTTTAAGAAAAAACTATGATCGCCATTATAATTCTAAAAGTCACGAAAAAAACAAGCAAATTTACGATAATGAACTAAATTATTTAAGACAATGGGCTAGAGAAAATAAAATTGCCGATCACGAAAACATGTTTAATATTGAGAAAATTACGTGAAATTAAAAGAGAAATTTCAAAGTTGAAAAGAACAAGAAAAATCTCGACCTATTTAATGATGAAAAAACTTCATTCAATAGCTGAAAAGTTGGCTATCGGTACTAACGATAAAACCAAGTCTGAAATGATCGAAGAAATTGATAAAAACTCTTAAAGTAAAATCCGAAAATATCATTGATGTAGAAGTTTTATCCTCAATACACGGTCTTTTCAAGCAATACATTTTTAACAAACTTAAACGATAATTCCATGTCAATTTACAAATATCTTTCAATTATGCGGTCAGAAATTAAAATTTTAATCGAGAAATTTCAAGAAAATGTTAAAAATATGAAGGGCTATCTCTCTTTGGAATGTGAATACGAACGAACTTTAGTGAATGGTGAACCGCAAACATGTCTAATGTATTTTACTATCAAAGCAGACGAAATCTTTGACGTAAACGACTTTATTACTAAGCAATTTAATAAATTAACACATCGAGAACAAACGAATAATCCAAATAAAGGTTCCGGATGGACATTTAAAAGTTGTAAACAACTAGTTTTGAGCCTTAACAAACACGAAATGATGAATGCAGGATCATACATCGATTTACCAACGAATATCAAAGATAAAAAAGCTTGTATAAATATAAAAAATAGAGATGATTTTTACTTTATTTACTCAATTAAGATGTGCTATTGAAAAACCAGAAAGAGACTGTGAACGTGTAAAGCAATACGAAAAATTTGTGAATGACGAAATATTTTCAGGTTTTGAGTATCCAATGTCTCTGAAAGATATACAAATATTTGAAAAACGAAGCTACAATTCCAAGTATAAGTATCCAACAATGTCTATCAATGTCTACAGTTTTGATGAAAATATTAACATTGTTCCGTTACAAATTTCTGAAAAATATGACGCTGAAACAAACATTGATTTATTGTATGTTAAACAAGATGATAAATCTCATTATGTTTTGATAACCGATTTAAATAAGCTTGTTTCTTCGCAGTTGTCTAAACATAAAGAAAGAAAATTTTTGTGTAGAAGATGTTTAAGCCATTTTTACAAATCTGGAGATTTAACAGATCACTTAGAAATTTGTTAAAAATCATGAAGTTTTGTAAGCCAATTATGCCATTTCCAGGTCAAACAACTAAATTTACTAATTATCAAAAAGAAATTTAACCATCCGTACGTAATTTATATGGACTTTGAGAGCATATTAGAAAAATTCCGACATGCAAGAACAATCCACAAAGATCGACTACAACCAAGATTCAGGAGGCACATTCCTTATGGTTTTACTCTATATTTAGTGTCGAATGTGACCAATCGCATGTACAAACCGATATGTTATCGTGCCAAAAATGAAGAAGATTTGAAAAACGTCCCCGACAAAATTGTTTGAAGAACTCAATAAATTATCGAAAATACATAGCGAAAAAATATAATTCTAAGAACATGAAACCTATATGAAAATTGACAGAAGAAGAAGAAATTTTCGTATCAAAATTCAAACGTTTGTCATATCTGTGAATGGTCTGCTTATGATGTTGGGTCAATTCAGTATGGTTTTTACTCCTGATAGTTTGGAAAGATAAGAGTTATAATAAAGTGAGAGATCATTGTCATTTAACGGCAAGTTTCGAGGCGCAGCTCATGCATGTTGCAATCTAAAATTTGAAATTTCCTCAGAATATTCCCGTTTTTCTGCCACAATATGTCAAATTACGATACTCATTTGTACATAAAAGAATTGGCTAAACAATATGGAAATGTTGATTTGATTGCAAACACCGATGAAAAATATATAAATTATTCTGTAAATTCTGGATATGGCTATGAATTCGAAGGTGATAAGCCAAGAAAAATTCATCAAGTTTTCGTTTGTAGACACGTTCAGATTCATGGCCTCATCTATTGAAAAATTAGCGAAAAATTTAAAGACAGAAGATTTTAAACATACAAATCATTTTATACAAGATGGTCTGAATGAGATAATAGAAAGGACAGCCAAATGACGACGACGAGATTTTTAAAATTCTATCTGGAAAAAGGAAATATTTTCCCTATGAATTTATCGACAGTATTGAAAAACTTGATTACACAGAAGAATTGAGAATTCAAGATTTCTATTCACTTTTGACAGACGAGAGCATATCTGAGAAAGATTATCAACACTACTTGAGCGTTTTGAACAAATTAAAAGAGAAAAATCTTGGAAATTACTCTGATTTGTACAATATCCAAGATGTACTATTGCTCGCTGATATATTTGAAAATTTCAGAAAATATTTGCTTAAATTGCTATAAACTTGATCCGGCACATTATCTAAACAGCTCCAAGTCTTCGCATGGGATGCTATGTTAAAATTAACGAAAAATTGAGCTTCAGACTGATTACACGATTACGATATGTATTTAAATGATTGAAAAAGGTATTCGTGGAGGTATTTCTCAATGTATTAAGCGATATGTGAAAGCAAAATAACAAATATTTGAAAGATTTCGATAAGACAAAGCCCGAAAAACTATTTGTTATACGTTGATGCTAATAACCTTTATGGGTATGGCCTAATGCAAAAAACTGCCGTTTAGTGATATCAAGTGGATGGATCCAAAAACTTACAAACAGCAGAATGGAAAGAAACAATTTTGGAACTCACTGGCGACGAAGATTATGGCCTATATTCTCGAAGTTGATCTTGGATATCCAACGAATTTACACGAACATTACAAGGATTTACCTCTTGCTCCAGAACATTATAAAAACAAACTTTGCACAACTCTACTGGATAAAACTGAATACGTTGTTCATTCGAGAAATTTGAAATTCTATCTGGAACAAGGAATGGTGTTAAAACATGTGAATAGAGTTATCGCATTCGATCAGAAGCCTTTTATGAAAGAATACATTGATTTTAACACAAACATGAGAACCAAAGCTACAAGCGACTTTGAAAAGGACTTTTATAAGCTGATGAACAACTCAGTTTTTGGAAAATCTATGGAAAATGTGAGAAACAGATGTGATATTAAGCTTGGAAATGAAGAATTTTCAATGAAACAGGCTAAGAAAACGAACTTCAAAAGCTTCACTATCTTTGACGACAACTGTATAGCGATTCACATGTACAAACAAAAGGTTAAATTTAACAAACCGATTTACATAGGATTTTCAGTTCTCGACCTCTCAAAATTGCTAATGTACGAGTTTTATTACGACAAATTAAAGAAGTTTGATCCAGATTTGAATCTGTGTTACATGGATACAGACAGTTATTTCCTAGAATTGAAACAGAGATCCTTTTTAAAATTATTAAAGAAAATATAGATGACTTTGATACAAGTGATTATCCAAAAGATCACGAATGTTTCACTACTAAAAATAAGAAGGTAATAGGGAAATTCAAAGATGAGTTAAATAGCGAAGTTTTAGGAAGAATTTTGTGGTTTAAGGTCTAAGATGTACTCGTACAAATATCTAGATAAAAACCCAGTTAGGTGTAAAGGAATTAAGAGAAGCGTTGTAAATAAAACAATAAATATCGAAAACTTGAAGAAATGTTTGTTCGAAGATAAAGAAGAATTTAGGGAGATGACAGTCATCAAAAGTTATAAACATGAGTTGTACACTGTTACCATAAACAAGCTGGCACTGAACGCTAAAGATGATAAGAGAATTGTCCTAGAAAATAAGATCGATACAGTACCGTATGGCTATAAAAATGAAGCAAAATCTGATATATTAGACGAATTAAATAAACTTGGAAACTTTGATATGTAAATGGAAGATGAATTTAATTCACTGTCACAAGTGTAAAAGAGAAAACGAAAAATATAGATTCTAAAATCGTTCAAACTCAAAATGGATTGTATAGAATTGCAGCAAAAATGTTCAAAATGTAAGACAAAATAAGAGTAAATTTATAAAGAATCCTTATGAAAAAACAAGTAAAGAAAGAATCTAAGAATAAGGAAGAAATCGAGATTGAAGCTAGAGAAATTCATGCACCGGTACGAAAGAAGTTTAAAAAGAGAAAAATTATAACATTAGGAATTGACGATTTATGGGCAGCAGATTTAGTTATAATGTCTAACTATTCGGATCAAAATGATGGATTCAAGTATATGTTAAATGTTATTGATACTTTCTCAAAATATGCTTGGTCAAGAGCTATCCAAAAGAAAAAACGGTTAAGATGTTTCAAAAAGCCTTCGAAGATATAGTAAAAGACGCGATAAAGATCAATCACAAACCGCCAAATCTACTTCATACAGATAAGGGTTTAGAGTTTAAAAAATAAAGAATTTAACGAAGTTTTGAGAAAATACAAACATTAAGATTTATCATACTGAAAACGAAGAGAAATCAAGTATTGTAGAGAGATATAACAGAACTCAAAATGAAAGAATGAAGGTTCTTTTTGAGATTAATAAAAACTTTAAATGGATCGATATTCTTCAAAAAATCGTAAACAATTATAACGATACAGTTCACAGCACAATCAAAAATGAAACCGAAAGACGTAGATAAGGATGCAGAAAAGGAGTTATTAGAGACCGTTTTCAAGTATGTTCCACCTGAAATTCACACGAAAACTAAATTTAAAGTCAATGATCATGTAAGAATTGTTAGTAAAAAACAAACATTTTCGAACAAATATAAGAACAAATTGGTCAAGAGAAATCTTTGTGATTTATCAAATTAATAACACAGATCCTGTAACTTATAGTATAAAAGATTTAAATAATGAAGAAATAACCGGAAAGTTTTATGAATATGAATTGAAGAAGTCAAAACTGTAATATAAATTTTCTATATATAAATGGCGCATCAAAAGAAATGTACAAAGTGCAAAAGAATTTAAAGATTTAAATGAATTTTATAAAGATAAAAATAGGAAAAGATGGAATGCATTATAATTGCAAAGATTGTGAAAGGGAATATCATAAAGAATTATATGATAAAATAGAAAAATTAACTTTGGAAGATAAAGAATGTCTTAAATGTAAAGAAACTAAAAAAATTTCAGAGTTTAATAGTGATCACTATAGTAGAGATAAGAAAGACTCATATTGTAAAGATTGTGTAAAGAAGAATCTTCATAGATTATATTATGAAGATACTCAATGTGAATGTGGAAGAACTATAAAATGGGTTAAATAATTATCAAAAACATTTACAAACCAAATATCATAAGTCGAGAGTTTAACATTTTCATCGTGTAATAATTTTTTCTATATAAATGGAGTCTCAAAAGAAATGTACAAAGTGTCAAGAAGAAGAATAGAAAAAGACTGTTATTGTAAGGGAATTATATGATAAAATGAACAAATTAACTTTAGAAGAGAAAAAGTGTTACTTTTGTTAAAGAAATTAAAAATATTTCTGAATTTAATAACTGGCAGTATAGTAAAGATAGAAAAAGATGCTTTTTGCAAAGATTGTGCTAAAAAAAATTTTCAGCGAAAGTTATAAAAAAACGAAATGCCTTGTGAATATGAAAAAAATTCTACGATGGTTACCTAGTTATGCTAAACATTTACAAACAAAATATAATAAATCGAGAGTTTTTAGTAAAATTTAGAAACATTTTCATCGTGTAATTTAGATATTCTATAAATCAGTCGAGATTCTGCCATATTTGTAGTAAAAATGATTTCCGTTGTATAAAATATTCAAAGATTCTTTCATTTGGTTGTAGAGATTGATAGAATTTGGTTCGTCATCAATGAACAAAATCTCTAATTCAGGATAATTTATTTTTAGATGTTTTAATCGGTTTGGTATTTCTCGTTTCTGAGCTCTGATAACATAATAAGGCCATTCCCACATGTGATTCTTCTTAATTAACACAAAAACATGGTGTTTTTTTTCTTATCAAAATCTTTACATACCGTATCTCTCTTCATTAATTCCTCATTCGCAATTCTTGATTCTCTATTTTCAATGATTTCATTTGACCCTGAAATTTGTAACTGTTTTATTTCATCTTTTAACTGCTTATTTTCGTTTTCAAGTTTGTACACACCAAATTTACGAATACTTGGTAAAACTTCTTCTAAAACCAATCTTGAAACATTTCTGCTATTTTCATTTTAGATTTCAAGATTAAAGAATATATGCCTGCTTCATTGATGAAAAACAGTGTTTTTTTTGAAAGTTTGAAGGCGGGGGCGAATCACCCATACCTTCAGAATGTATGTTTTCGAAAGCTTTTTTTTTTATATTTTTCTTTGACATGTTCTTTAATTGCTTTCTTCGTATCTTTATATTCTAACACCTCTGCAACATCTTTCGCCTTAAACCAAAATTCATTATTTTCGTCAACAAATGTTAAAATTTCTTTATTATTGAATTTGAGTAGATTCACAACTGACTCCATTTAGATAGAAAAAAAAATTTAACTAGTAATTTTTATTTTGAGAATAAAGCCCAGATTCATTGATAAAAACAGTGTCAGGATGAAGATTTTGAAAGGGTTCTATGGCCATAGACTCTTGTAATTTATACATTCAAAAGTTGTTTTCTTGAAAATTTGAAGGTAAGCTATTCAATAGCTCCTTGATTCATCATTCTTTAGACAATCTTAAATATATTGTTGTTTTACTCTCATTATTTTAATAAATTTCCTTCAGAGGTCTTGTATAGTTAGAACGATTTTTTGAATTCTTTTCATATTTTTTTCTAATTGGAATATAATCGATTTCATTCGGTTTTTCACTGATTTTTGATCCATAAGCAACATTTGGGAAAAAAAGTGTACAAAATTTCAGATTCTTTGTGTAAATGTTCGGTATGATTTTCAAAACTAGGTTCAACGAGATTGCAGTGCACTTCAATTACATCGAACGGTCTAAATTTTGGCGTTTTATTTCCTAAATATACCTGATTTGGCTCAATAGTTTCTTGAACAAACCCTAACAATTCTACAATAATTGCTGAAAACATTATTCTTACTGGTGATTTTATTTGAATTTTATTAGAGAGATAATTTTTTTGCATTTCAAACTTGCTTTCGTCAAAGTTTAAAGATTTATCTGATTGTTTGAATGTTTTCAGAATAATTTTTAAGGGAATTTTTTATTTGATCGAAAGTATATATATCCTTTGTTTAAACATAGTATTTTGTTATGTTCTTCTCACTAAATCTATGCAATAAGGAGAACTTTCACTAATATTTTATTACACAAAATGTCAGAATAAAAACCGCTTAAACCGATAAAATAATTTGATTCTTCCTCTAAGTGTATAGGATGTTCCAAGTTTAAAAACTAATTTAGAGCTTTCTGAAGTCAACTTGAACAGCTTCATTTTTCGCAAGCGTTGCTTCAAGATGAAAAATCTTCTATTTAAATGGAGAAATTTTTTAAAGCAAAAAGATCAGATAAAACTTCAAACGTTTGAAGAAAATAAGAAAGATCAACCAATCAGATTGTTAATTGTTGGTTCAAGTGGGATGTGGAAAAAACAACTTTATTATTGAATTTTATCTACAATAGGTTGATTCCTTATTCCAATTTGTATGTTTTTAGTAAATCTTTAGAACAAGACGCCTATAAAAAATTACAAGAAAGATTTGAAAATATTGAGAAAAACTTAAACAAAAAAATATCACATTTTTATAATGCTTCTGGAGGACATAGTTCCGTTAAGCGAATGTAAACCCAATTCGTTAATCGTTTTTGATGATTGTATTTTAGAAAAATCAAGACGTTATTAAGGAAATATTTCGTAATGTCCGTCACAAAAACATATCTTGTATCTATCTTTCCCAATGCTTTTCAAAGGTTGATAAACAAGTTTATTAGAAATAATTTGAAATATGTTGTGTGTTTTTAAGCAAGATGATCACTATTCGAGAAAGATTTATAACAATTATGTGGGATCTGATATGAGTTTTAACCACTTTAATGAATTATGTGATAAAATTTGGAAGGAAGACTACGGATTTTTAACTATTTAATCTAACTTTGAAGCCTAAAAATGGCAAATATTTGAATAAATTTTCCAATATAAACGTGTGATAACCTAGTTGTTTTCATGTTTTTACGTTCACGTTTACGTTTCGTGTTCTCGTTTTTACGTTCCACGTTCACGTTTTAAGTTTCACGTTCACGTTTTACGTTCCACGTTTCGTGTTCTCGTTTCGTGTTCACGTTTCCACGTTCCACGTTCACGTTTTACGTTCCGTGTTCACGTTTCGTGTTCTCGTTTTCACGTTTCGTGTTCACGTTTCCACGTTCACGTTTACGTTTCAAAATTTTCCTAAATAAATGGCGAACGTAACTTCAGAAGAAGCAAAAAAACTTGATCAAATAGAAAAGAAATTAATCAAAGAATTTAAAGAACAGATTCGAATTGATGAAAAAGAAACAAGAATTTATTCAAAAAATTAATCAACCTGTAACATCTGCAATAAAAAATGTTGAGGGCAAAATTGAAAATGTTTTTTAAGCGATAATCAAAATTTAATGAATTTGGTTCCAGTTGTACGACAATTTGCTGATATTTCGATACCAGAATCTGAGTTTGAATTGCCAAAATTACCATCTTCAACACCATTTAGACCTCGAATCATTGAAGACTCTACCATAGTTGAACCAATAAGTCCTGGAACAACGGATATAATAATTGGTGAAATTGGTAAAAAATTTCTTCCTAGAGCAAAGGATGATAAATTTGGTTTGTATTGGGACAGAAAAAAGAAAAGTTTTATGATTGGAAATTTGCCCGTGAATTTTGAGCATAATGATATCATTATTAATGAAAAAAACATATAAAGGAACTCAAGGTTTATGGAGATTATTAACAGGCACTGATGTTCCAAAAGATAATTTATATTCTGAAGAAGATTTGCAAAAGTATACAGAAATTTTATGGGAATCTGACTCAATTTACAAAAATAATGATCCATCTACTAAGAAACCAAAGTCAAGTAAAGGTAAAAAAATATCTCAATTTGATTAAACCAATTTGGGAAAAACGAATCGAAGGATCAGGTGTAAGAAAAATACAATGATAATAAGATTGAGTACAGATATATCGACGATTTGACAAAACTCGATGGAATTATTAATTATATTTATGCTCAAGAGAAGGCTGGAAAACAACAATTTTTTGAACGAAAAGAAAAGCGATTAAAGATTTTATTTCGAACAAACTTGATGAAATGATTGAAAAACCTGATGGAATTTAAATATTTAAAACGAGTTTTGCCGGCAATAAGTTTCATCTATGATTGAGGGTAGTGGACTTTTGAATGATTTTATCAACAATTTACCTTTTGAATTACACGTACCAACTTATCTCAGCATATACTGGGGGCCCTGGCACAAAACTCGAAAAAAGACTAAAAAGAGGAGATACTGGTATAAATAAAATTTAGATTCAAGCTGCTATGGAACACGATATTTTTTATGCAAAAAACATAGAGATACACAAAAATTCCAGGACATATCGCAGATAAGAGTTTTGCAAGATCAAGGCAATGGATAGATTTTTATCAAAAGATGCTAGTTTACGGTGAAAGATTTGTTTGCGGACTTCCCAACAGCTGGAGCAATGTTTTTGAAGAGAAAACTAGGAAATAGGAATTGAAGAAAAAGAACTTGAAATTTTAACTATATAAATTGGAGAGTGAACCGTAACCATATTCAGGCAAAAATCCAGAAAAGGAAAAAAACCTAAAATCCGCCTTTTTTTTAAGAAGAAATATACCCAGTTAGTATTCAATTTTTAAAATAGATCAACTAAAAAAATGGCGAAGCAGTAAGATATTTTTAAACAAATAGACAATACAATAAACTCGAAAAAGCATAAGAAAAACAATAAAGGAACCATGAATAGAATTTTCTTATAATCAGTTGAAAAGAACTCCAACAAATTGGTGGGACTTTTGAAAGATTTAATTAGGATTTTGGGAGAAAATATATTTCACAGTTGTTAAAAAATGTTGTTCCTTATGTTTCGTAAAAGCTGCTCCAATCGTTTAAAAAGAGATTGTGATTCCGTATTGTTCGAAAACATTTTTTTTTTTAAAAAATTGGTTAGATAAAGAGTTGGAAGATGTTTACAGGAGCTGGATTAGATTGAAATAAAACTTTGAATTACGTGAAATCAAAACATTGGAAAAAAAAATTTAAACTTTAACATTTCGGAGAATTGAGAAGAAATCTGCAAAAATATTAAACATTTTAGAGGAAATCTTCATGAAGAGGATACATTACCTGAAAAAGTTAAGATAATTTGAATGTGGAATTGTGAATTTAGATGACTCGATTATGGGAAGTGGAACGCATTGGATTTGTTATTAAATAAAAATGATAAGAATGCATAGTTATTTTGATTCGTATGGAAGAATTGAGGACAAACCACCTATAGAATTGATTAAAATATTTGAAAAAATCAAGCGTTCTACTACAATGATTCTCCAGATTTCAAGACTATAAAGATCCCCCCAATTTGTGGTCATTTATGTGTTTTTTGTTTTGAATGAACTGATTACTGGTAAAGATTTTTTATTTTTAAAGAAGTTTGTTAACAAATTATACTTAACTTAATAAAATATGGATTCACAAAATATTTTTTGACGTATTTGGAACACAAATTATTCAAAATGTAGATAATAGTTTGAATTGTTTGATAGGTTTGAGAAATGAGTTTGCTAACAAGTTAGCAAATTTATTTACAAAACCTTCCAGATTCATTTTCCCCCCAGAATATGTTTGCTGTCGAGAATGAAGATTTTAAAGCAGAATATGATAACGAAACTTCGCCCAAATTTCATGAGTTCAAATGAAGTTGCTGATAAAATAAAAAACATTGGAAAAAAAGAAGTTGATGATGGTGTAAAAAAATTATTTTACCAAATTTAAAGGTCTCATATATCGAAAAAGCTGATAAAATTACTGAAACGCGAATCCAAAGTTTGAAAAGAATTTATGGTTAGTTTGGCTAATAAAAATAAAGAATTGTCGGTGTTCGACCTGGTATTGACAAACATGATGTTGTTGTTAAAGAACCAAATTTTTAAAACCTCTAAAATTATCAGAAAACATCGATATTGTTGATTTACATGATCCGAATTGTTAAAAATGCCTTAGATTTTAAAGGAAAAAGAATTAGGCGGTGTTTAGTAAAGGAATTTAATCCATTTGATGTTGTTGTAATTGAGTTCCAATTAGAAGAATTCCTATTAAAATGTTTTAATGAACTAAAAACACAATTATGAGAATCATAAACAGCATGTTAAAGATTTTACAACAGAAGTTCCTATGAAAAAACTTGATGAAAGAAGTAAAAGATCAGTATGAAACGATGTTGGTGGAATTACTTGATAAAGTAAATAGAACTAAGAAGAAAAACTTTAAGTACTATATTAAAAATGATGTTGATGTATTAGTTGGTTGAGAGTTAATTAACAAAATTCTGGAAGATTTTGATACACATTTCAATGAGAAAGTAAACATTTTTGAAAATTTTGGTATCAACGTTTTCAGATGGTAGAAAGTAAACACATAATAATGAATTACTTTAAAAGAATAGATTGTTAATCAATACTCTTTATATCTCGATAAAGTAAATAAAAGCAAGAAGATAAACTTTAATAAATTTTAAAGAAGAAGTTGTTAATAAAACTTTTGAAAATATTGATAACAAGATTTAATGGATTAGGCGGCTTATGGATGACTAATTTTCCTTAATATAAATGGCGCTCATATATTGTGTGTGATGTAAAGAAAAAAACTGCA
>NW_025784294.1:0-24661 GCF_021130785.1 Homalodisca vitripennis
TTTAAAAAGAGTGATGGGAGGAAGGAGAGAATTTACTTTTTGCACTCAGTTTATGAAGCACTTTGCCTGATTTTACCTTTTAATGTGTATAAATCTTAGATGTGTTGTATTTTTATGTTAAAGTGGAATGCTATGTTATTTTATTTATCTAATGTTAATATTTAGATTAACTATTTCAGTTATTGTGCACTAATGTATATTATTATAGTTGGGACCTTTGTCAATATATACAAGGTGTTTGAAAAGTCTGGGTAACGGCTTAATATTTTACAAACCATAGCAGATAATTAACATCTATAAACTTTTGCACAGTGTCATATGGCTATGTAAACTATTTTTCCTCGCTATTACCATGACATGCCAACGATGGGGGGACGGCCCACAGACGGAAAACATGGAAAATCTTAAAATTAACAGCATGGGTCGAGTGATACCTCATTTGAAAAGAGCTCACTTAGTAGAGTTGAATGCCGCAAAACCGCACCTCAAAAAGGTTTATTCCAATCAGAAATGGGCGGGTTGTTTTTAGGTATACACATTGTGATAGTTACATTATGCGCTGCCATTTTCTGGACTGAGTCGTCGTATTCTAATGCGATACGGCGGCGTTTTCCACTCGGAATTCTACTTCTACATACCTCTTTTCAAAATGAGAGGTTATCACTAGTCCCCCATGCTTTAATTTAAGATTTTCCATGGTTTTCCTCTGTGGGCAGTCCCCCCCGATGGTTGGCATGTCATGGTAATTATGCAAGGAAAAATAGTTTACATTTTTAGTTTACCATAGCCATATGACACTCTGTGCATAAGTTTTATAGGAATGTTATCTTCTAGTTTTTGGTTTGTAAAATATTAAGCCGTACCACAGCACTTTTCAAAAACACCTTGTGTATAAATAACATCTGTCCACGACCAATTATTAAAGATGATTTGTCGATAAAAATTTCACAAGATTAATATACAAGGTGAAAGCTGTTTCATTTGCTTAAGATTGATAAAAAAATTCGGCTTCTGCTATATTTATATGAAAAATATAAATTTACCAGAATTAACACCTGCAATATTTTATTATAACCTTTTGTGAGCATTTAATACATAATGTAAAACGTAATAATCGTTTCAAAACAGGTTTTTTATTATTTAGGATTTTTTTTATATAACACTTCTGGCCCAATTAGGATACACTGAATGTTTACCAATTGTGGAAAATAAAAAAACATTAAATATAACGAGGAATCGTATTAAAAGCTGTCTTATCAATATCGTAATATGCTGATACGACTGCCAATTCTTTACACAACTAGACATCAAATTGAGGTCAAATTCGAGATTAAAACAAGTGGTTCACTGTGTTCCGGGAATTCCTTTCTAAGAAGAAATAACACTGAATAAGATTGTCAGTGAAAGTTTGCATGGAAGTGGCAAAAAAAGTGTATCTTCTAATACATTACACGTCAATATTACCAAGCTTTTCCTAAGACAGAAAGGGCCATCGAATCTGACAAGAATCTTGGCCATTAAGAAGAAAACGTAACTTGTATCGTAAGAAAATTTTTGACTTGTTTCATTTAAATACGTATTAATAAATTCTTCAATGATCAGTAACCTAATATAAAATAACAAAACACAAAACAATTATAGTTGTAAAACATTTACTAGATATCAAATATTTTAAAATTTTTTTATTAAAAAATTCCAACGTTGTTTGTTTTCAACGATCCACACGGAAAATTGCATGTCATGATGCACCAAGGCGAGCACGACCACTTTAAAAGGTACGCTTGCACAAGCCGGAAGTGAGTACCAATTTTGGGGAAATTGTTATGACGATTACACTACGGTAATTGTTTTAACGAACGAATATTCGCGAATAGTGCGTTGAGCTAGAGTAGTAGGGCCAGTTTAAAATATTCAACTTTAGAATCAGTGGTTTTCAGGGCAGGAAGTAGGCCATTAGGTTTTCAGTAAATGTTTAGTTGGTTTCACCAGGTCGTTTTGGAAAAAATCTTGTCACGAGTTTAAATGTGATCTTTATATAGCTGTGAAAGATGTGTCACAGCGTGTTCTCTCTAAACAAATAGTGAACAAACAGCTGTTTTCTAGCATGTTGTAACTAAACTTGATGAAATCCAGGATCTTACATGGGCTGTGAATTTTTTTTATACTCTATAATGACTTATTAATATGGACCTCCTCCGTAGGACTACTAGTGGTTTGTAAGTCACGAGCTCTCTTAAACCGGAGAGATATCAACGGGTTTCAAATCCCCGGGGAGGCCCAATAATGTGTACTTTGATAATAAAAATCTCTAAAAAACCAGTGCACACTTTCGAAGCTGGCATAGCTGACGGCTGAGGCTTAAATAGAGATTATTAAATAAAGAAAAAAAGACTTACAATGAAACACTAGGTACGTTACGGTTATAATTTTTGGAAACCTTAAAGGGACTTAAAGAGGAAAGTTAAATAAGGAATTAAATTTAATCTTATGACAGACTTCTCACAATTAAAAAAAAAATGTTTTCTAAGATCAGCTAAAAATCATTCCTTAACTTATAGCTTAAGAGCCTATTTATATACCTTTAAAACAATTTGTGTAGTGTAGTTTTATCCGATTCTAGAGTTTATATAAATTTGTATTATATTTTTCTCTTGTTTTTGAGACCGTTTTTTACACAACACAGGAAAAAAAATTTCTCTGGAATACGCTTGTTATTTAAGAATAAGAGAAGTCTAATTTACGTCAAAAGATTTTAGTTTTTACTGGCCTTTATGGACCCATAACTAAGACTACATTCTAATGAATTAGTATTATTTTGGAGTGGCCGTTCCTTATACTTTTGACATATACTGTTATTTTCCTTTTTATTTAGCATTTCCTTTAATTCTTTAATTTCCTGCCCGCTCAGTTGTAAACTACGGCACTACGCAACTGTTTAGCTCCACACCAAATTAATCCACACTATTCACCTCTGGACGGAGAGTGTTTATTTTTCGGCGCAATGTGCGCGCATCTGTTTTCGCAGCAAATGGCTCGGTTTACGTCGTTTACCCGATTCCTGATGTCTGTCGCGCTATGGCGGGGGTGGGAGGGGGTGGGTTGGCCGCTGCTGAGATGAACTGTAGTAGTAAGACCACGTGGACGCGATCGAGTGGTCGTGGTGACGTTGTCAGTTTCAGTCAGTTTGTGGCCAGTAGTCGCCTTCGCAGTCGTTGTTGTCGTTTGTGCTCCGGTCGCCGTACCGGCAGCCAACTGGGACCGTTTCCGTGTGTTATGTTGTTAATCAGCTTGATTCCTCCAACCAGTACATTTTGGATTATTTCGAACATTCCGCTTGTTTTTCAATTAGTGTAAGAATTTTAGCCAACTGCTGTACTATTTAAAAGTCTATTTGAATTGTTCGGTTTGGAGTCCGGAATTGTAATTAATTTGGGTTTTTGACGAATTATTACGGAAATAAACTTGTTTGTTGAAAATAGCGTTTCGTTGATAAGTAACTAGTAATTGGAAAATGTGAGTTTACCGGATATATACATATTTTAATCTGTTATTAAGTTTAATATTTTAACACGCATACGTAAAATATACATTATGATATATAACACTTGGGGTATCAAATAAATGTTTTATTGCGTAAATTCGCTTAATTGAACTGTTGACTATATATTCGTTTTTGTGAGTAACATTAGAAGGCATGATTGTAAAATATTTTTGGCTTTGTTATGCACTACAAAAAAGTGAACATTTGAAATCCAGCGAAAAGGGATTCGCTAAAAAAACACTTCTTAGGCTCGATTATCTTAGGACAGACTCAAAGATGTGAATACACGACATACACGCGATATTCACTGACTGAAACGTTTTGTTATCACATAACAATGGCAAGTTTGTGTATTGTAACAATTGTGAATTGTTGGTGCTGTACTTTTAATTAGAAAAACTTCAAAAAATTCGTGTGTGCCATTTAGTAAACATGTCTTTCAAGTAGTCTTTTTGGTAAATTAAATAATGTTCAAGAAATATACGCCGAGCAGTGCTAAGTGCTCTATTAATTAAACGATTACTTAAAATATTATTTCGAATTTTCACCTTGACGTACATTTATACTAACTACGAAATGGGTGGGATGTAATTTTGCACAAATCTTTGCTACAGCATGCAATTCAGAAGTTGCTTTGTATATGCTAACACAATACAATTCCTTAATCGGTCAGTCGGTGACCAATTAAAAATAACTTAAGGGATAATCTACGATCTATAATAAGTGTAATTTATATATATTAGTAATTGAAAGGAACACTCGACTACAAAACCTGTAAATTAAAATATAATCCTATATTTTATAATAATTCCTTTAATACAATAAACGCTTTTTAATTTTGGTACCGTAAGTATTCGAACTAGAACATTGGAACGAGTGATTAAATTGTAGATCGATTGTATTAATTGGAATATGCATGAGGAAGAAAAGGAAAGGGTAATTGGTCGCGTTTCAATTAAGCAGATTCCCACCAGCGGTAAAGTAGGCTATTAGACGACCTAGATACTCGTAGTTAGTATCGATCGGCTTCATGATAGTGTCGACGTTGGATTCTTCAACGTCAAGTATTCAAATTGGTAGTTTGTTATCAGGAGGCCACTCTGACCCTTTCTACTATTTTTCTTATTAGGCTATAAAAGTAGGTAAGTACATACGTAACGCATTATAATAATGTAAAGAGTTAATGAATTTAGGTAATATCTCAAGGAATTTCTATATTTTTCCATTAGAAGTAAAGGGGGTGGTGCCGAAAGCGCCTCTGATGGACATTTCCGATCGGTACTTTCCAGACCTAGTTCACGATTCCAGGACCGTCCAGCTTTTCCGACGCCAGATCACTTTGGACGATCTGGCACGTGATCTTAGGCCGGGGAAAACATCTCCTCGAGATAGTACCCAAATTCAAGCTCAGATCTCGTGAGCGCTGTAAAGGCCACCTTGAACTTTGGTTACTACCACTTAATTTATGAACAGACACTCCAATAATTATTACATTTTATTTTTGTGAGGCCTTTCGAGTTCAAGGAATACATCATCAGACCCACATAACCCACATAAATAAAAGTGGTTTAAATAATACAAACAATTTTAGACTTAAATAAAAACACGTGTCGTTAAAAATACAAAGAGATAAAATTTTAAAGCCTAGGAATGTATGTCTACTGTATATGTAAAGTAATAATTAATATTTAATTAGATTAAAGGCAGTAAGAGTGAACTATAGAAAGGTCCAGGCTCATTATTTACTAAAACCATTTTGAGTCTTTTGTCTAAAAATCGTTTCGTAAGCATCGAGGATTTTTTTATTTTTGGATTTTTTTTAAATAAATTTTACTTGCGAAAAGCAGTGTCCAGTATGAAGTGCATGTTTAGCCATGGCCGCCGATCTCTTCTGAAATATCACTCTTGTAGATATTTCAGATAAGCTTTGTGTTCCTTGACTCTCTTTTTTATCTTCATTTTTGTTTGGCCAATATATATAAATCACAGTTGTCAAAAATTAATTTGATAGATTCCAGATGTTTCATAATCGTCTATTTTTATTATTTGGATTTTCTAATATATCTTTTAGTTTGATTTTGAAATTTGAGGATTGCATTAATATTGGCATGATTTTTAAAACTTTAAAAAATTTTTGAAGTTAAATTTTTTTGTAAGAAAAAAAACAGAGATTTGTTACTACTTGTAACATATTTATGATAACGTAATATTCTAAATGTAAGTAAATGTGCAAATCCTATTTACATTTATATTTTCATCAATATTGATTTGGAGAAGTTGCCTATGCTGTTTAGGTGAAGAGCCTACTTGAGGATGGTTTTAGGGACATCTTTTCTTCTCACAATTTTTGTGACTGCCACTCCTAGACGGCACAGGGAAAACGTGAATGTAGAACAAGTGTGAAAGTTTCGTGCGTCCGGGCAGGCAGCACGAAAGGAGAGATGACGTGGGCAGGGGTTTAAATAATGTCCTGACTTTGTGCCGTTTTTTGTGCCGCGGGAGTCATGGCGTCATGCACTGATATACCAGCCCAGGACCGTTGACTGCACTAAGAGAGTTATTTATTCTTCCCGTATCCAGCTGCGGCCATCCTTGTTTTATTGTACCGTTCACAATCGAAGAGTAATGTATTAACCCTTCGAGGACGGCCGGAAACCGGTAAAAAATACGTCGTTTTTTTAGGCTAATGATATCATGTGTTTTAAGTAGTTACCCGCAGGTTAACACGCAATTTTGTAGGTTTTGCACCGGTATGAGCACTTCTGGTTCGAGTGAATTATATTTCCGACCCCAATGTTGAGTTTGCCTTCTTGCCACAACCAAGAAAATACGTTTAGAATTAGGTATATACTAATTTATATTGCTAATTGTAGTTTAGTGTTTTTTTTTTTTTTTTTTTTTTTTTGTTCCATAGTTTGGTTTTATATTCTGTTTCCCCGATAAAGAAAATGCATATCACAGATCAGAGAAGTCTACTGTCAAAAGACAACTAAGATGGGTTTTTAGAACAGTTTTTATTTTAAATTTTCAGTAAATGTTAAATAATAGGTTTGCTTTATATTTAAATTAATACTTAACATTTTGTATAAATATGCACAATTACAGGTGCATTAATAATGTCACTATTTACGCGTTTGGTTTCTTTATAAATTTAAAAAATACTTTTAATACTTTGGAACATTTGAGCTAGAATTTTCCAGCAAATTTTCATCAAGCACAGTGCTAATTAATGTCGAGTGTTTTCAAGGTGAATCTTCGCAGTCAAATTCTGGCCATCTTATGTTTTAGGATTTTTTCTAAGGCTGATTGATTACTTAACTAACCGCTGATATCTATAAATTTACGTGAAAAAGGTTGCTCCTTAGACAATTATTAACTATAAAGTGTAAACAAAATTGTAAATATAGTGGTTAATGTTCAAACATGAAACTGTGTTTACACAGAACAGTTGATTTCAATTATATTTCACAACTTTAGAGACCAAGATGGGATTTTCGGTGCTTTAAATAACAATGGGGCATTGCCCCAATCGAGTTTTGAAATTAGAATAGGCTTGTGTTCATTACCAGGGACCGTAAAGAATGTCCATGTAAAATTTCAGTACATTCGGTTTGAGTAGATTACGCATTTATAATATTATGTTAGCATACTTAAATAAAAGTAATCAACAAAGAAAAGGGTAAAAAACCAATTATCTAAGCCAAGATGCTCTGAACTGATGCTACGAAATTTGGGAATACCGATTTCGTGTTTATTATTTAATCTGTCAAATTTGTTTGTAGTCGCTTATGTGGAGGAACGAAATTTCGATATCCCTGATCGCAGTATTATTAAAAAAAAAAAAAAAAAAAAAAACATTCAAATACCGTAGTCAGGAAAAAGTGTTTTTGGGGGGTCCCAGACAACTGATATTTTCCAGTCGTGGACAGAGGGCATGGCCCCATTTTGTTCCTTAAAAAGTTCTTGACCTATTTCTTTGTTGAGTACTTGTCAGTAATACCGAATCATTTAAATAATAATAATCGTTTACTAAAAAAGTAATTGAAAAATTTTGAAAAATTGCGGGGGGAGTCCGGACTCCTTGGCCCCCTCCGCTGGCTACAATCCCTGAGTACAGTTAAGTATAATCCCGTTGCGTACCGGGAAAACAAACTAATTGTTTATCGTTCAACATAGCGTATCAGTAAATCCAAATCTAAATTGGATTTGTTTGTGCTTTCTCCAGGAGGAGCACAATTCCTGGTATCCTTATCACCACCCTCGAGATCGGTGACGTAGGAACGGAAGTTGCGTGTAGCTACTTACTGCCACACAACTATTAGTAGATTTATAATCTGGAGTTACTCATCGCGCTAAGTTGGTACACCGACTTCCTGTAAGATTACACGCAGTGTCGTGGCAGTTCTGGGTATGCGGCAGGAATACGAGATGGAGACTCATCGTTGGCGCACGCTATTACAGGACCTGGCACTAATGACACAGGAATATACAGCTCGTTACAATACGGCATAAACGTGCGTAACACTGTATTTCGTGTAATTTTGTAATTACACGAAATACTTCTGTCTAGCAAATAGCTCAGTCTGAAGAATTGCGTTGATTTTTTTGACAACATATGTTTAAGTTATTTATTTCTCATGTGATTTTGAGTTTACTTACAAACAGAGCTTAGATGCAATTACTAATTGGTTTAAGACATGTAGAATCAAAATTAACGAAAATAAATCAGCTCACATGACGTTTACGTTAAATCAAAATTCTTGCTCTCCGGTTACATCGAATGACATTCATTTACCCCAAGTAACTGAAGTAAATTATCTGGGCTTGCGCTTAGACAGAAGACTTACATGGAAATCCCACATTTGGACAAAGAGACAACAGCTAAATTTAAAAACAAACAAAATGAATTAGCTATTCGGATCTTAATCAAAACTCAGGTTGAAGAACAAGATGCTATTATATAAAACTATCCTTAAAACTTATATGGTGTGCAGTTATGGCGCACAGCAAGCAACTCAAATCTGGAGATATTTCAACTGTATCAATCAAAATTGTGAAGAAAAATTGCAAAAGCGCCATGGTATGTATCCAATAAAACGTCACATGAAGATTTTCAACATCTAAATAGTCAAAGAAGAAATTACCAAATTCAGTCGCATTTTATCTTTCAAGATTAGAAGATCATCCAAACCACCTTGCGGTAAATCTACTTGATAATTCTAAAAATGTGTACAGATTCCACCGAACTGCTATCCTGGATCTACCTTTTAGGTTCTAGAATTAATTATGTTAGTGTTAACAATGGTTAACATCTAACTCAAATTTAATTGTTAATGTAGTTTCTGTATATAATATTTACTTATTGTTCGTCTCAAATTGAACAGATTGTAAATAAATAAAATATTGTTAAAAATGCGATTTGAGTAATCGATGTCTCGAATCCCGTTCGAATAAAAAAATATCGTTTATTACAAATAGTTTTCGAAGTGTTACTAGCATTACAACTTGAAAATGTAAATGGCATCTTGTCGTTAAAGAACAGGAATATAATACAAATAATACACACGATAGACAGCTGTACAATAATAACTTGTACTCAGGTATTGTTTGCAGCAGTGTTGCCAACTCTCGTTTTTCAATAAACTAAAAGCGTTTTAATTGACGCTGTATTTTTAAAATCTCGTTTCTCAAATTTACAATGTTTTATACTGTAAATGTTTTGTAACTTGACTGAAAAAAACATTTTTAAATGTTTTGTTTTCACAAAGAACGTTAATTTAATAAAACAGATTTTGCATTATCAGATCATTGGCTATAAACAAAGGGGCGGTAGTGATCCAAGTACTTTGCATTAGGAAGAACTCTAATTGCTCTTTTCTGGACCGACAGTTTAATACGGCAGAGTGGCCCTACAGCCTAGTGGACGATTGAATAAGCTACTATTGTAAACCAAATCTACCTAAATTAAACGATTTTACATATAGAAATAGACGTGATTATTATAAGGTTTGGCTTGTTATAGTTTGAGACTTATGTGGTAATTGAAAAAGAAAAGGGAAAATTTTAATTAAGGTTTTATACTCATATTAATTAGCGTTGTGAAAACAGTTTTATTTCTTTGTCTGCAATGCAGGTAAAAGAACCGGTTTTAGTCTATTGTTGTAATTGTGAATGGCCTGCCTGCTTCATGCCTGAATGGTGAGTCATGTAACCCTTTAGGCGCCTTTTCTGAATGGACAAGTACATTGTGTCGTGAGCCGCTTACCGTAAAATTTCTAGAAAAATTCATGCTCCATTGAAGGAATTTTCAGGTAGCACTGTTATTCCCCTTTTGATTTTATAAGTCTAGGAGTGTTTTAGGTCGAAATTTCTTGGAAACGAAAATTCTGCACAGTTGCCTATTTTGTTTAAGTGCCAATGTGTGTGAATTATATTTCAGGGTTTAGTCCCACACTAGGGAATTCCTTTAAACAAGTTTTGAACTTAATACTAGAGAAATATTATGCAATTTTAAAACACTGTGTTATTTTATTTTGACAAAAAACCCGTGTACGAAAAGTTTTATAGCCGACAATGAGATATTTTTATACTAAAAAGGTTAGGACTTTTTATTAGTGCTGATTGAATAATCCTCGGGAATTAAAAATATTTTCCAAGGAATACTGCCAAAAGCAATATTTCCAAAATTCATAAATGTCCGGGAAAAAATACTGAATAATTTGCAATATTTACGCAGTAGCTATTTCAAACTCTAAAACTGAAATATATTTGTAAATAAAATTTCAATTAAATAAAACTTGTTAAAATGGGAATATTCGCTATTATTAGCTTCAAAATTTATATATTGTGAAGCTGAAAAATATATAAAAAACGGTGAATGTATAAAAATAAGTAGTTTTTGAATAAGATGTAGGATGTTTGACTATGAGTTCCAAGATAAAATTTACTTTTTAAAAAAATTTTAAAATGCTTATGTTGTTAATACTTTTTTAGGAATGGTAATCGATTTTAGTTCTATAAAAGTCCAGGATATTGTCTATAAAGGAAATTAATGCTTGGAATGATAATTCTTGGATTAAAAATGTATGAATTCCCTCAGTTTTAAGGTTAAAACTTTAACTGTTTAAAACATTCCAAATAGTTCGAATTTCATGAATTGCCAATTTTTGGCAATCTGCCCAAACCATTATTTTTCAGTAATCCCCGGCCACCACTATGTTTTTATATTTTCGGAGGCAAGGAAAAGTCCGTTAGGAATAGTCAGGCAATAAGACGATGTTTTCATGGCATACTTTGTTATCTTTTTTCGCAGCCAATCAACCGATAAGATAAGAAACCGGAAGTGATGAACAGGTGTCCCTGGAGATAGTGTATCCCGCTCCTAGAGAGAAAATATAAGCCCCATCATTGCATTGGTTCTATATTGTTAAAAAACTCTTTATTCCTATGAGGAATCACTGTTGCTGCAGTTTTATGGAAATCCAACACAGAGTAACACTTTGCATTATTGCAATAAAAAACATTTGATAAGTAATTAAAGATTTGTAAATATGTACAAACCATTTTCATTCACTTTCCCCCACTGATATTCTGTATTCACTTCGAATACTGCACAGAACTCTTCTGTACCCTCGTTCTCAATTCCCATTGTGAGGAGCCGAATGGGAAAACGTTGTGATTTTGTCTTCCGTTTTGCCGCGGGAACCGGGTTTCCGGTCGGCGACGTTTCTGCATTGTTTTCTCCCGCCTTCCTCCGCACTTTCCCAGTCTTCACTCGGCCCAGACCCACTTGCTGCGGACCGACTTCGCAGCTCCGTACTCGCGGAGATGGGTATTTTTGATTTTGGCCAATTTGTAGAACATTAGGCGGGAAATTTAAACTTTTAAGAAATCAATTTGGTCTCATAACACAAGTAGATTTTAACACGAATTCTATTCATTACCAAAAGGCCTTGAGTGATGTTGGTAAAATTTTATATAGCTATCCGAAAACAGTACCAATGTACGTGTGTGTGTGTGTGTGTGGTGTGAGTGTGTGTGTGTGTGTGAGTGTGTGTGTGTGTGTGTGTGTGTGTGTGTGTGTGTGCGCGCGCGCGCGTGCGTGCGTGCGTGTGTGTGTGTGTGTGTGTGTGTGTGTGTGTGTGTGTGTGTCTAGGAAGTCAGAAGTCAGAAACACTTTATTCAGTAATGGTTTGCATTTTTACATTATTTAAATTCCCAAGCGTCGCGTAGGACGCGTGCGGGATGATCACATTGCGACATCGTAAATATCGCTTTATATTAATATTGGCAGTCCAAACAGTGTCACTCTTTAACCATTTCTAAATAATTTTCACAGATACACAACATTCCGTAGGCAGTCAAAAGTCTCATCAGAATTCATTAAATAATCATTATGTTAAATAAATAAACATCATTACAGTGCTATACCAATTTCAAAAAAATACAGACAAAAATATTTACGACAAAAAATAATATAATAAATAATAAATATTATACAGTTTGAATGCATTTAACAAATTATGTAAACAAACCATACTTCAACAAACCCCATAAAGTATACTCCCCTCCCAACCACGCACTGATACTACTGTACTCCAATATTTACTTACTTTTTAAACATAAGTAAATATCAATAACTAAAGCTATGTACATGTAAATAAATATAGTAAAAAACAACACATATTACATTGATTGAAACGGTTGTGGAGGCTGAGTTCACATAAAAGTTAAATAAATATAATTAATATCAACATAGCAACTAAAAAAAATATATGGTTGGGAATAAAATAATAGTATAGCAAATAAATAACAATAAAAAACAATAAATAACAAATACAACAACAACAATAATAATATTAAATAACAATAAATAACAAATACAACAATAATAATAATATTAAATAACAATAAATACTATAAATAACAAATACAACAACAATGTGTGTGTGTGTGTGTTGTGTGTGTGTGTGTGTGTGTGTGTGTGAGTGTGTGTGTGTGCGCGTGCGTGCGTGCGTGCGTGCGTGCGTGCGTGCGTGCGTGCGTGCGTGTGTGTGTGTGTGTGTGTGTGTGTGTGTGTGTGTGTTGTGGGGACATTTTTCGGTGGTGGACTACAATGGGCTGTGACAAATCACAGCTTTGTTTTTTGTGTTTAATATTTATGATTTCGATCTCTGTATTCTCTCTCCCTTCTTTCAATAGTGCGTCTCTTCTCTAATTGCATTTACGTTTTTAACAGTGATACGAATTTTTCGAACAGCTTTTTAAATCCTTCTTTCTTAATCCTATGTCAACGAATTGTGTGAAATTAATAGAATAATACTTAATAACTTTATGACGTTTGTCATGTAAAACAGTTTTGTTTAGGTTATGTGTGTTGAATTTTTGTTTTCCTTAGTATAAATTTACATTTTTCAGTGGTGGGCTTAGCCCTTCCGCTAATAAAGGGCTGTGACGGAATCAAATATTGTTTTTTGAGTTTAATATTTATGATTTCGATCTCTGTATTCTCTCTCCCTTCTTTCAATAGTGCGTCCTTCTCTAATTGCATTTAAGTTTTTAACAGTGATTACGGAATTTTTCGAACAGCTTTTTAAATCCTTCTTTCTTAATCCTATGTCAAACGAATTGTGTGAAATTAATAGAATATTTAATAACTTTTGACGACGTTTGTCATGTAAACAGTTTTGTTTAGGTATGTGTGTTGAATGTTTTCCTTAGTATAAATTTACATTTTTCAGTGGTGGGCTTAGCCCTTCCGCTATAAAGGGCTGTGACGGAAACAAATATTGTTTTTGAGTTTAATATTTTATGATTTCGGTTTTTGTATTCTCTCTCCTTTTTTCACTAGTACGTTCTTCTGTTAATTGCATTAACGTGTCTATAAATACAATGTACTAATAGTTCTCTAAATATCTGCATGGTCGTGTAGCCTACCTCCATTACTAAATATAAAACTGACAAATTTATTCGTCGAGTGCATTCGTTCGTGATTTCGACAATCGAATTTGTAGATAAAGTCGATTCCTCCGAATCGCCAATGGAATTCGTTTTTACGATTGACGCAAAGTAACTCGTACCTGTCGGCCATTTTGTCCGACTCGACGGCTTTACGGCGTTAATGAGTCTCGCTCTGCAAGGCCACCGCACTTCCGGCAGAACCGGAATCGGCCAAATGCAAGGCCGCCACAGAAATTGGTCTAGGAAGGCCGGGTTGGAGTCCAACCTGGCTGTGGAGGTAGTCTCTCCAGTGTTGAGATTGTTACCAAATAACAAGTCACATTCAGACAAGAGATGGGAAATACCGTTATTTGTTGGAAACCTATTACCAAAATAACGTTGTTACTTAGTATTACGTTTCCAGTAACCTATTACCGTGGTAACATGTTACCAACGCTCCGTATTACTATCATGCTGTTACTGAACTGACGTTATTAATCGCAAATGAACTGTCAGACTAAGCTACACGTGTGAGACTATTTATACTTAGTATACTACCATACATATAGTTTAGACATTGTTTACCATTACTACTGACAACTCATCGAGTGTATTCGTTCGTGATTTCCACAATCGATTGTTGAAAAACTCAAATAAATTCGCCCCGGAGTCGATTCCTCCGAATCGCTAATGGAATTTGTTTTACATTTGACGTGAAGTATCTCACAAGTTATTAAATGAAAAACAAAAGTGAACAGATCGTTTTGTATTGTTACTATATATGTGGTTTTTCGAAAGAATGAGGTGGCTGAGGAAAATGAAAAAGGATGAGAAAACAATTGAAGGATGTAAAGAGTGTGCAAAATCGTGTAATATATCCGATTGTATAATACTGTTGCAGCACCTGTAACTCTGGCGTCATCGGGAATGCATGGAAGAATCCTAGTCTATTTCCACCATCAACTGTGATAATTTGATTTCTTTACCTTTTTTATCGTTTTCTTCCATTCATTAATGCTAGCGGGATTTATTGCGATATTCCTGTACGTTATCGTCAACGATTTTGTCATCCCGGGATTAGCCACAAGGATAATAAAGGTTGGAACGGAAGGTCGGCTTGATCGCGAAAGGAGAAAGAAGAACTGCTCCTGTATAGACATCGACATTGTGCTGCAGCAGACGTTCCCTTGGCACGTGAATGGGATGAAGACAATGGTCTGGAGAAAATCAATATTGGGCAAGGTCAGGTCAGGAGGCCGGTGGGGAGACGTGCCAGGCCAGGTGTCCAGTGAGACGCGTGCCCCAGCAGCCCTGGGGCACAGGCAGATGCCGTTGTGGGCCGCTAACCATTGTACGTGGCCTTTCAGGTTCCCCAGAGTTTCCATCAAGGTTTCATTTGGACACGTGATCCTTCGCTTCATCTGATTCCAGTGTGATTCAGCTTTTGGGTATACAGTGCTCTTGCATTGTTGCCTTGGAAGTGGTCAAATCCCCACCGGACTAGGTTTGTTCTGTTTTTTTTAGCCACATTTCCAACACAACGCTCTTAGCGTGCGCTGAAAATGGGACTGTCAACCAGTGAAGGAAACAGGGGGTTTCCGGACATTTGCCATCGTTCAGTGAAACAAAAAAGCAGTAACACTACGTTTGAGATCTGCAATCTGATCTCTTCTTTCAGGTAAATAAACTAACGTAATAGATAATTACAAGCTAGGTTGAAAATAAACAAATTTGTGACACATTGCCTAAGTGCATGTTTTAGAGTTAGTGAAGTTGACACACACCACCATGGTGTGTTGTCCCGATTCACTGACTCTAGGCGTGTCACACCGCTTATGGTATGAATTTGTTTGTTTTCAACCTAGTTTATTGTAATTATGTATTAGGTTAGTTATTTACCTGAAGACGAGATCAGATTGCAGATCTCGAAACGATAAGTGTTACTGATTTTTTGTTTCAACTAAACGATAGCAAATGTCTGGAAAAAAATCCTGTTTTCATTCACAATCCTTTCCACCGTCAACAAAAAAAAAATAAACTGTCAAGTAGTGATGTAAAATTCCAGGAAATTTAAAATCGAGGGAATATTCCAAGGGGGAACATTGCCGACAATTTTTCGTAAATTCATCATACATTACCGAGAATTTATTATTAATTAACAAAATAGCTCAAACACTTGTAAAATCAAACAGGTATTAGCAAACAATTATATGGTTAAATGTTACTAAAACACTGAAATATATTTTAAAATATACATGAAAACATTAATGTACTAAACATTATGGCAATTACTGAAAAAACGTAAAGAAAACTGTACATTTATGAATAAAAAGTTTTTGAATATTTTATATGTAAGATGTTTGAACATGAGTCCCAGGGAGAAAATACTTGTAAAAAATGCTTAGTTTTTAATAAACGGTTTAGGAATTTAAATCCATTCTATAAATGGCCAGGATATTGTTTAATACAAGAAATTGATTCATAGAATTCTTGGATTAAAAATCGTAATGAATTTTACTTAGTTGTAAGGTTTTTTAACTCTTAAAAAAGTGTTTAAAATATTCGAAACAAAAGAAAAATCGTAGTTCTGAAATTTTTGGGAATCTTTCCCGGAAGCAAAAGAACTCCCTAGCAAATATAACCATTTCACAAGTTCCCTCACACTGAGATTCCCGGCAGCATTATGACAAACAATGTTGCTCTGAGTCTTCTTTTATGGTTGTAGGCTATGTACTTTTTAGACTAACATCTTAAGTTCTCCTAACCGTTTTTAATGCATTAACACCAGTTCGGTTGCAACATCTTTTGACTGAAGATTGACTCTTCTCGTCGTCGAAATATAAAGAATTGAACTGTGTTGCCAATGTTTCACGTGGTTTTCATCAGAAAAGACTTTACGATTAACAGCAGCATAAGCCTAAGGACTTAGATTTCTTTCTATTTACTGAAATGCTCTTGTAGCTTTTGTTCCTGTAGCTTTACACTTCATAAGATGTCTGTTTGATCCATTCTTTGTTTTGTTCCTTTTAGCACAAATATGGGGATAATGCAAGTTTGGATTTGTAGAGTAAAAGTATGGTTTTCCGCTACGGACACTAAATGGTATTGGCTAGGCTAATCTTTTCCGGTTTTAAAGATATTCAAACCAGCCTCTATGATCTGGTTACATACCAATCAAAAGGCTCAAATTTTGAATGTCTACTCAAATGTTCAGGAATTAATCGAAAAGTTCAATAATACAGAATATAATCGACCACCATCGAATTTAGAAACATCTAGTTCAGGTGCGTGTCGATGAGAAATCTAGTACGCAAGGGCGAAAAGAAATGGTAATTAATACAAGTGATGTAATCCAGCAGGACGTGATGCAAGAAATATTTCCTTTAATGTAGGGAAATCCTTATTCCGTAATATCCTTTTCAAGGAAACGAAAGAGGCGACAGGGGTTGGAAACTATATTATCACGTAATATGTAATATTCTCGTACTTTTCCTTGTGCTGTTTGCTGCCATATAATACACATGGCAGAATAATAACTCAGTTATAGTCAACTTGACAATTTTGAATTGCCATTTTGAATCGAACAGTAACATTCAGACTGGTTCGGACCCTACTTAAAACCCTTCCGTGGAATACCCATTGGTTGCACTATTCACCATTTTTGGAACATTATACTTCCTTTAAAATAACCATGGTGTTACATTGTATTCCCTGACTTTCCAGAAGCACGAGAATGTGAAGTGACAATTTCTCCGGATCAGTCAAACCTCATGTCATGAAAAGAAATAAGTTCGGATATATATAAATATATATATATATATATATATATATATATATATATACTAGCTTGTTACCCACGGCTTCGCACACAATCTTTAGAACCTAAGTCCTTATATTACTTAATAAAAGCACTTATGAATGTAATATGATGGAGTTCTATAAAAATTTTAAAACTTAAGTAGGCATACATACATCAAGTAGATATTATTTAAGTTCATGATAAATAGTAATCAGAGTTTAATTAAAATTAATTAAATCATGTTTTGCACGTGGAAGAGCATTTCTGGTTCAAATTAATTTATATTTCCATCGTCACAGTCTTCTGAGCATGCATTGTTACCCCGATCAAGAAAATACAAATTACACAGGCCTCGAAAACTTACTTCGTCGGTCTAAAAGCGTCTATTTCTAGCCCGTATCATATATTTCAAGTCTAAGATTATTTCCAGTAGGCTACCATATTAGAGTTTGCACTTGTCCCGTCGAAGAAAAAAAGTTATACTTACGTATAGGGGGCCAAGAACCCTACTTCGATTAAAAAAGTACCAACTGGAGACCGTTTAAAAATACTTACTATGTCACAATTTAGCTTTTCCGTATTGCCTCGATCAAAATACTATATGGTTCGATTATGCAGTTCTTGGAAATCTACTTTGGTTAACAATCATCTACTATGGGTTTCTGTTAATATACTTTCCGTCTCAAATATTTCCAGAGTCATAGTTGGGTTTGTCTTTTTGTCCTGATGAAGAAAATATACACACATAAGTAGGACTGAGAAGCCTATTACGGCCTATGGAGAAGTCCTACCCATTTCCTATGTACGTTCGGTATAAGGGAGAAATCCTTATTAGGGTTACGCCAACATTCCAAAATAAAAGTTTTTTTTGTTACATTGAGGCATGTTAGTATTAATTTCTCTGTTTTTCCCCATAAGCCACTGTTAAAATGCCATTATCACAACGTCAAGGAAACCTACCAGTTTAAAGTAACGTATGTGAAAAACATTCATGCCTTAGTTCATTTAGTAAACATTTAAGACATTTGTTCATTTAAGACTTTGTTCATATCAGTGTTAAATAATATTATATAAAATTGCATTAGATGATTTAAAATTCGTCACTGGCGCGATCTGCAGTAAACTTTTAGTATTAAATTTTTATTTACTATCTGCTTTAAACTACTGGTAAAACCACTGTTTACTTAATATTTTTATACCTCAGTAAAATAAGGCAAAATAAGGATGCAACCTCGGAATGAAAGATAATAAGCTAAAAATTTGCATACGTCTTTATTTTGATGGTATAAAACTTACCTCAAAAGTCTCATATAATCACGTGTACGCGCGTCTTTAGATATTTAAGGTCAAAGTTCACGAAAATCAGTTTTTTGCTAAATATCTCGTTTTCCCTTACGCTAAATGACTTTGAAAGGTGGTTAGAGAAATTGTAGAACGGAAAATTCTCTACAACTTTTGTCTGAAAGGGATTTTATGTACGTTTCAACCCTTTTTGAGATACAGCGCAAAGAGTAGGGGACCGCTTACCTGTATATACAATAATGCGAGGCCAGCCAGTAGAATACAATAAACAAATGAGTTTATATTGTTAATTATTCACTTATTATTATTATTATTACTTAATACTATTATTATTGTTTAGCATTATTATAATTATTATTAAATTTTTATTATTATTTATTATTTAATATATCATATTTATAGATATTAATTATAAATGACATATTCTCTATGTAATACTTATTTTATTTTTACCAAACATAACAATATTAAAAAGAAATATTTCAAATAAAGTTTAATTTATATATTTATTTATTGATCCAATAATCAATTTATTAAAATTACAAATATAAAATATTTTTTTTCATTTTTAATGATTAATATTTTTGTTTTAATTTTCTTCTTGTTCATCGTCGTCTTCTTCTTCTTCTTCTTCCTCTGGCTGTTCAATATCGGATTCATTATCATCATTCTCGTTTACTAAATTATCAGAATAGAAAGATTCAAGAATATCAGGTGCATATTCCACTTTTCTTCATTGAAACCATCTGAAGTTGATGAAGCGTTTGAGGCATGATTGTCCATTACACTGCCCACAAATTAAAGTGCATCGCAATCCTGATTTCCTGCATCCGCAATTAGAACCACAACCTTTCTTGCAATTGCAAAATATTGTATTCAGCAATTCTTCTGGTGCTGGTGGTATATTTGTTGTTACTGGTTCCAGGAGTTCATTTTGCAGTACCCAGCCGTAATTCCTGGGGTTCTAAAATCATTTCCCAACCAAATTTGGGTCTGATAATAGACACGAAGGATATGGCTGACGAAGGGAGCTGCTGTACTTGAAGGAGGAAGACTAGATAACTGCACTGGTTTGTTGAGTCTTGTTGATTTGATGAACTGGGGTGTAATCGAAAAAGAGTCTATATCGTCTTCTGATTTCGGAGCATTATACGTTTGCTAAGAAAATACGTACTCCATTTTTCAAATAAATTCTTGTACAGAGCAGTTTTTTTGTTTAAATAGTTCAGCTGATTGATTTAAATCGTGATGTTTTTTTCGAACATTTTAATAAACGATATTTTTACCTTTTTTATAAAGTGCAGAAGTCGTATCACATCCACTAAATGCGTGTAAAAATAATATGTGTTTCTTGGAATGAGGGTATTTATCAAAACTTTTCGATGAATACAGTTTTGTCTCCACATTACCCTTTACCCATTTTTTTGAAAAAGGAATTTCTTGTTGATGTGATTGAGCACGTCCTATCAAGATAACTAGCAAATCAATATCTTCGCCTACAAATGACAGACGTTTTTTTTTTAAGTTCTGACTCTGCAATAGCAGTTTCTACAATGAGAACATCAGCATCATCTCTGGCCTGTTTTTGTAGTGATATTAACAGTTTTTAATTTCTTGATAAGCATGTCTATAAATATTTTTTTATTAGATGAATTCGATAAAAATTTTTCTTGGCTGATTGGCACCTTCATTGTTTCATCAAAGCGGAAGTTCGTAAGATTTTTGAAACACCAGCAGTTCTTCTTAATTGTTCCATTGCTTTAATGTTCTTAGTGTAGTCCTGAGTAACCATCAAATACAACAACGATACTTGACCCATAATGTGTTTGTAAATATTTGACGTAATTTATTCAAAATATCAGAGATAGTATCATCTTTATTCCATACAACGCGATGCAAGAGAAATCCACCATCGATGATATATGTTGTTAGTGGTTTCGTCTAGTTCAATATCAAACAGAAGTCATTGGTTTTTTATATAGTGCTGATTTTGTTGTTTTTCTCATGCCATTATTATCAAATAAGGATGTTGGATACGGGCTTAACTCGTATTGTAGATATTCTTTTAGATTATTTTGGAATTTTTTGTTTACAGTTTATTCTCTGGAAGAGTAGTAATGGGTCGATGGGAACTTTACAATCGTTTATTTTGACAGATTTGTTAACTATTTGAAAGAAGGTTGTACTTTGTCAACACGTTTCAGTTTTATCTCATTAAAGTTCAAACCAGTCCATTTTCCACCATTGATTGGATGCCGATATCATACGCTCTATGACAATTAATTTGATCATTGCCCACTATTTTTTTTTCCAGAAGCTATAGATATTCACCTGTTCTGTGCTTTGAAAAGGATTATGAAGAGTAAAACCAATCGAGAAGTTTACTTACATCGCTATTATCTCTTTTAACTCGTGAATCTCTAGTATCAAACGTGTTGTTCTGAAGAATCCAAAAGAAATGTTACAAAATTTTTCAATTTCCTCGCAGATTGTATTCGTAGCGTACATAGCGTATACCCATTTACATAAAACACTTTCTTCTGTACTCCGTCCCCGAAGATATTCCTCCTTCTGTCTTCATAGATTTTCATAAGACTTTGCTCTATTACCATGTCTGTCCATGTACCAGAATTAAATTTTTCTGTTCGTTTAACCGTAAAGAATCCGTTCTTAAAATTCTCAAAAGTCTGTTTCATCCATTGTTTCTTCTAATTTTATCATATCTTGAAGATATAAATGGGCTGATTTTGCATATAAAAAAACGACCACTTGCGTGAAAATATGGAAGCATTTTTCGCACTGCATCAAGATGTTCTTTAAAAATGTCCCAGCCTTTCAGCAACGAAACAAAGTCCAGAGCTATTGAAACCATCTCGAAATACTGTATCCATAATTGAGCTGTAGGACCTTGAGTTTTTAAACTCAATCAATTTATTATGAAATTGAGAAAATTATTGAATTTGAATTATTTGCACACCCTTCAACATTTTCATAGGAAACATCGTGTCTAGTTATCTGTTTAACTAACTCATCTAAAAACACAGCTTTTAATCTTCATGTCTTGAAAAATGATTTTTGATAATGCAAGTCGTAACAGCGTATGGCCTCTAATACTTCTTGAATAAGCTTCACCACTTAACATTTTTTCAACAGAATTTGGGAGCATATATTTTACTTAAAAAACTTCTTTGAGTCCACTTCCGTCCATTATGTATCCTATGCATCCAAGAAAAGACATGAGCATATGAAAGCCTCCTAATTTCACAACTATTTTGGATAGGTTTGAGTTTGTATCTGCAGCAGCAACCATTTCACGTGCTTTGGAGTACAGGGGTTTGATCGAACGTTAATTACACCACGTTTTTTGTCTATCCGTCTTGGCAATATTTAAAGCGGACTACAATGTGGTAAAAAATTGTATTTAATTTACTTGGAGGATGATCAATAAATGGAAGAAACAAAATCCGAGAAGTTGAAAAATTCTTATTATTTTTTGTGAGTTGTTCAAGATATCCATTCCATCCTGGTAACGGTGAGGTATTTTCCCTTTTTCCATACAACCACAAAAAATCTATTGCATTTAAGTGTTGTTGAGTTTGTACGAGTTCATCATGTAGATTTTCAACCTGAATCTTGCTGAATCCAGATACAACTGGCTTTTCATATGTTTAAAAGAGGTACATCTGATAAGAATTCTGCCAAAATCTTTACCAGTTGGTTTAGTTGTACACACTTTTTTATACGTTTCATCGTAAATTATTAGCATGTTTTTTGGAGTAACTATTTTTATCATTCCCATTACATGAAATGTATTATTACCTTCAAGACTATTGACATTTATATCTGCATTTATCCCCAACATACTGTACAAGAGAGCCTGACTCTGATGATAAAATACGAGGTCTGCGGATGATAAACTGCTGAAATTTTCATACTGTACGGTATTATTATATGAAGCACAAAATCCCAAGCTAGACAAAACATCTAATAGTCTTTTAGATCCGTATCTCCTATGAAGAAATACAGACAGACCTAATAGTAGCTGTGATGAAAATGATCGTTCTCGTAGTGAAGCCATTATAGCATGACTTATTGATGTGCATTTTGTTTTCAAATGATCAGTTTTTCCTTTTTTATTTTTCATAATAACTTCTTGCAAAAAAAATAATAAACTGTTTGGTATTTCTCCATTAACATCGTCTAGCATTTGATTTGGAGGTGGATATGACTTCGTTTCAAACTACAGATAAATCGAATATCTTCTCTAATAATCGTCGCAGCAGCTTCTACTATTCGTAATCGTTCTTCTTCGGGTGAGCTTTTTTTATTTTCGTACCAAGCTTTGGATAAAATATTTGACTGTGTGTCACGAAAAGATATAATAGTGAATGACTCAACCTTAGTTTGTAATTTATTATATCAGTCAAATACTTCTCCCTCAATTTAGAAATGATAGTCTTATCATCCGGTACGTACTCGGTAGGAATATCTTTCAACTCTTTTAATGTAAATTGTGAATCATTATTATTTTCTATATACAAAAAAATCTCTTTCATGGCCCTGTGTAATGTTATCATCTTTGTGATGCTTTTTATCAGTTGGTATTCTATTTAAAAAGTGAGAGTAGCAAATAGCATGATATTTAGCCTCAGCAGCTACCAAGTCATGTTCAAAAAGTATACGATTTTTGACTAATTTTCCTAACAAGTCGTCTCTTTCTTCAGCCTTCGTCAAAACGTTATTTTTAAAATCAAGAGTACTTACTTTACTGATCGTGCGTTTATACTTTTCTTTTCTTTTTTTTTTCTGCGACTTCATCAGCTACTTGACCACAAAACAAGCAAGATGTTTTTAAAATCAAATAACTCTTCTCGTTTTTTACGAGATGGACTTTCTGAAGTTGTAGTTTCATCGTCATCTACACGTCGCTTCGATGCAGCAATTGAATTTTTACTTATATATACTTTTCGACAGTCAACATGCACCATCACAGAAGTCAAAGTATTTAAATAATTTATATGACCGTCATTTCTGTCAATACTTGCAGTTTTTAATGTTTGTAAGCCACGCACAACACTCACAGAAGCACTTTCTGATATTAATTTATTACAAATAAAACAACAATCAGCCATTGCAATTAAAAGATACACTCAAAATCGTAACGTCTGTTAATGCTAAGATGTCGTTTTCAACTAAGTGATAAAAATACATTTTTATCGGTATTGAAATACTAACACAGAGAAATACACTACCATTCCCATCATCAAGTAAATATCACACCACCACTACTGTACTTATACATAGACATTCCCAAACTCATTCGTTTACGGTGTGTAGAAAGTCAAAAAAACAAACAAAACCGGTCAAACAATGGAACATCTGATACAATCTTCCCAGAAACAGCAAAACGTCGTACAAGAGATTTGTATTACGAGACATAATATTCATAGTAATATAGTAATAATGGACGAAAAGTATTTTCTTTAATATTGTATGTTGGTAAAAATAAAATAAGTATTACATAGAGAATATGTAATTTTTAATTAATATCTATAAATATGATATATTAAAAATAAATAATAATAAAAATTTAATAATAATGAATAATAATGCTAACAATAAATAATAGTATTTAAGTAATAATAATAATAATAAGTGAATAATTAACAATATAACTCATTTATTTATTGTATTCTACATGGCTGGCCTCGCATTAATTGTATAATACAGGTAAGCTGGTCCCCCTACTCTTTTGCGCGCTGTATCATCAAAAAAGGGGTTGAACGATACATAAACATCCCTTCAGACCAAAAGGTTGTAGAGCAATTTTCCGTTCTACAACTTTCTCTAACCACCTTACAGAAGGTCATTTATGCGGTAAGGGGAAACGAAGAATATTTTGCAAAAAACTGATTTTCCGTGTGAACTTTGACCCCCTCTTAAATATCTCTATAAGACGCGTACACGTGATTATATTGAGACTTTTGAAGGTAAGTTTGTATACCATCAATAATAAAGGACGTATGCAAATTTTGTAGCTTATTATCTTTTCATTCCGAGGTTGCATCCTTATTTTACCG
>NW_025784295.1:0-31223 GCF_021130785.1 Homalodisca vitripennis
TGAGTTAGTTCTTTACCTGAAGAAGAGATCAGATTGCATATCTCTAAACGTAGTGTTACTGATTTCTTGTTTCACTGAACGATGGCAAATGTCCGAAAAAATCCTCTTTCCTTCACAATCCCTCCATCGTCAAAAATAACCTTCAAACAAAGAATTCACAATACAACTGGCCTATAAAACGTTGATTTGTTGAAATACAGTAGAGTGGTTCACTTTAGACATATCAATTTGTTACAGATTAATACATGAATAAGTGATTTATAAACTATAAGTAGGACGTTACTTGACATAGCAAAAGTTTCGGCGGGTGGCTGACAGACAACAGGAGATGCACGTGTGGAGGGCAATACAGACACACATAACGTGAATGGAAAGTAAATTGTAACGAATTCCATTTTCTGCTACCAATCTGAGAATGATATCTGCTTTAATTAAAGACTGTGCCAATCTGTAGAAGACTAATTCCCAATTGCCATGGTTGCACCCACGTACTGGCTGCCAGCTGTTCACCCCAGCCCTATTTCCCAGTCGGCTTTTAATTTTATTAAAATAACATTGTGTTTAATTCCCTTGGTTGCAAAGGTGTTTTTTAAGAAGACACGAGCTATTTAATTGCTCGATTAATTTCATTAAATTATAAGTATTCCATTTAATGAGATTTATTATATGTTCAGAGTTTGCTTATAACGATGAAAGGAATGTAAACGTTTTTGAACACTTTCCAAAGATCGGTGATATAAAAATAAGCAGCCCTACTTTTCAAGATCTTCAGTCTTATAGCTTCCTTTGTGGCAAATATAAGTCAGGAATAACAAAAACATGATATGTAAACCCCTATGAACAATAGTTCTGACTGAAACATACATTTAATAAAATATATATATTTCATTACTAACACTGAATAAGAGAATATAGGTCCCAAAGTTCTTCAACCACTGACAGCTCTGTATCCAATCAGGACAGGCTAGTACTCCCGACTCTTTGATTTGACGACAGAACAGAAGTGTGTCTGATACAAACCTATCTACTGATTAGTCATACTGTTTGCCAATTGCTGCCGTAATTATACCTACCATTGGAGAGATACATAGAATGCCAGCTAATAACTAATGAATTAAAAGTGTATATTATATGTCTATTGCCGTCATTATATGTTACAGGTTACACTATATCGTTCATCAGGATTTTTAAACCCTTAAACCAAAATGGAATTAAAAGGTTAGAATGATTTAAAAAGCCAAAAATACGAGTGGAATGTTTCGTTTTAGAACGTTTAACACTTCTTCAAACGTAAAAAAACAAGTCTTAAGATTAATCGATAGGAAATAAGTTAAATAACTTTTCCACCTAATTAAGGGTGTAGACTCCAACCATCAAAACGCCGGTTTCTTTTTTGTAACGTATTTAAGTTGTTGTAACACAAAAATGCAAATCTCGACCGGTTATGTATGAATAATTTTGTGTTTATTATGTCGTCATAGTCATCGGCTATTAATTCTAGATATTAATATAGGAGCAGAGAGCCAATTTACATTTTACAAGGATATAACCTAATAATCTACTTTAAATCGATAGAGAAATCTAAAACTAATGAAGAAATTTCTTTTCAGCAACTCTAGTATAGTAGGAGGTAAATACAGTTTTGGATGGTATCAAAACAGTTAAAATACGACAAAAATATTTTCTTTTCTTGCATCATATATTTCTTACCTTTACGCCTAAACAAACCAAGTGTTAGGCACGTAAATAAATCTTCAATCAGTATCAGCTAACCATATACAGGACCTTAAAGTAGCGAGTTCCAGGTTCTTTGTCTATCGGTCTGACGATGGTTATAAAATCAGACCTCCTGATACAACACCTCCTCCTATTAGTATAATAACTTGCACTTGTAGCTTTTAAATCAATTTTAAACTAAAAAATATATAAATTGTGATAAAGTATTACTTCATATTTTTCTGAATTTTGATAATATTCTTTTTCGACGTCCGCCGAAACTAGAGTTGTTGACGATCCAGTTTGTTCTTGAAACAAACTCATCTCTTGATTTTAAGAAAACCCAGCTTATGTGCATTTAAAATGCAAGTGACTCTGGGTTTGTAGATTTAAAGAGCAGTTAAAAGCCGTTTTGACTCATATATTAATATAGAGTCTATTTTCGTACATTTAGTATACACCATGCATGTTATTACCCCTATCCGCAACCTAGAGTTTATAATAGTAAGAGGAAATGTATATGACTTGTCCGTTATTATATAACACAATAAATACATTATAATCGAAAATGCGCAAACTCGTTGCTTTTAACGAAAATTTCGAATAAACCACTTTACTGGTATCAGCGAATGCAATGACTTCCAGGAAGCACAAGCAAGCATGTTTATATTCCTGGAATAGGATGAGTTTGCTAGTGTTTGACAGTTCAATTAGCAATTCTGTCATGTGCCTGCCGTTGTGACTGTTCTGTTTCTGTTGTGTTACAATACAACAGAACAGAGCACGGCGTACACGCCACTGATAAATTTTCATCGCTTTTTAAAACACGCGACCGTAAAACTTTTTGTGTATATAAGCCTTTAATACGTTCAATAGTTCAGTAATTTTCTTTTTTCACTAGAATACTTCGATAATTTTCGCATTACTTACTTATTAAAACCACATTTGTAAAAAATATAAAGCTCTTCTTATATAGTTATATGTTATATTGTTGTAAGCGGTACCTTTAATCCTCATGGGGAATTGTGAAATTTAATAAATAACTGAAACAAATATCTTAGGAAATATTTAGTGAAAAAAAGATATTCAGGTAGTTCAAGTAACTGACTACTGGACACGTCACATTAACAAGCGGCATTAATTTAGGATAACGCCACCTCTGTGTTTTAACCAGGTAGCTATTAAAGTGGTTTCTTCCTAGGTCGATTCGTTATACTATTAGATATAATAAATATTACCTGACATAATTAACGGTGAGCTATATTAATATCAACAACAATATTGGCACATTTCGTAGATGGAATAATCAATAATGGTATAGTTTCTCTCTCGTATTAAATTTGTACATTTTGTTAACTTTGTTCCACGTGGCATGTGACATCTCTAATCACACTTTGACTCAAGAAATATTTCCAGGACTTCATATTAATCAGTGTACTAGAGAACCGATATAACATTCAATACACAAGAAAAGTATAAGATCTGGCGGACGCATAAACCTTTTAAAAATTTCTGCTAACAGTAATTAGGTAAATTAAAAACTCATTTAAAGTATTTGCACTTCCACTCAAACGGTTTAACGAATACATTGATCGTGAAAATAACTCCCACTTCCCTCTCGCCCTCTGGGCCTGAGGAATCCTTTTCCAATCATACCTCTGGGTCTATTATACATTTCTTGATTATTTCCGATAAAGACTAACGACGTTATTTCCGCTGAAATCTAACTTTTATCGTCAGGAGTTTGATGTATGCAGCGCTGAATATATACCCACCTAAAAAAACTTGAAATATTTATGCATAGTTATTTAATCTGCAGTTAGAAAAACCTTGTAACATAAACTTATAAATTATATATATATATATATATATATATATATTATATATATATATACAGGGTGTATATTATGTCTGGAAACACCCAAATATATCATTTAATAATTTAAATATAAATTTGAAACCTCTTACAATCGTGATAGAGATTGGGCATCTACTTTTTGGAACAATGTTTTGTTATGTCACACCAACGGGGGACGTCCTGCCGAGGGTATCGTGAATATTCTTAATGGAAGCCTATACCTTGTGATACATAATTTTAAAGGTAATAGCTTACTGAATTGAATGCCACAAACCGCGTCTCAAAGGAATTATTCTATCAGAAAATAGAGCATTTTTAGTATTGAAAATTTACTGATGTTCAACAATGTAATTTTAACATGGTTCTTGCCACAAAATGTGTTACACTAATTTTTTAGCATTTTTTTAAATGTTCAATTAAATAAAACAAAAATTTCATTTTAAGCTGGTTCTATTAGCACAAATTTGCCAGTTTTTATTACAGTACAATTATGGAAAATACTTATGTTATTGATTTCTTATTACAAATAAAAAATAATGTATGCTGTTAGAAAAGTCTTATAACAAACGTTTTACCTGCATTTGGTGTCAAAGCAATTGTTCGAACTGTGTTCCTTCTACGGTTTGACAATGAGCCAATCTTGTGTAAAATGATTCGACAGAGTTGCCTAACATTTCTTCAGTTATCAAAGCAATCTCCTCTATAATCCTGTTTCTTATATCTTCCAAATTATGAGGCTTTCTTCTATAAACATTGGATTTTAAATGACCCCATAGGAAATAATCGATTGGTGACAAATCCGGAGATCTTGGAGGCCATTCGATTTCTCCTCTTCGGCCAATCCATTTATGAGGAAACCTTAAATCCAAATACTCTCTTACCTGTCTCCCATAATGGGGTGGAGCACCATCCTGCTGAAACCATACATTATCAAAGTATTCTCCTGATGCAATTTGAATAGCTGGGATTATTTCATTTTGGAGCATATTGTAGTAAAGTTCGGCATTTAAATTTCCATTGATGAAAAAGGGTCCAACAATTTTGTTACCTAAAATTCCACACCATACGTTCAGTTTTTGTGGTTGCTGTGAATGGACTCAGTAATCCAATGTGGGTTTTCACTAGCCCAGTAACGGCAATTGTGCCTGTTAACATTGCCATTTAGGAAAAAAGTTGCCTCATCAGAAAATAGTATGTTGGTCAGAAAATCTCTATTGTCATCCACATTTGCGCATCACAAGTTCACAAAACTCAACTCTTCTGTCGTAATCATCCTCACTTAACTGTTGGACTAAATGAACTTTAAATGGTTTGTATTTATTAATTTTCAAAATCTTACTCACAGACATAGGGTGCATATCATGTTGCTTGTGCAGCTTTTCTGAGCGATGTATGTGGGTCTTCAATAAATATTTGCAAACATCTAGTGCATGTTCTTCATCTGTTGCAGATTGTATCCTACCCGACTTTGGCCGATTACGTACACTCCCTGTCATTTCAAAACGCTCAATAGTTTTTGATATTGTTGAAACACTTATGGGATTCCTTTTCTGGGAAAGTGTCATTAAACAAATTACAAACTTCCCGATAAGATCTTTGACGATCGCCATATCCTCGCATCATCAACAGAGTAATTCGTTCTCTTTCAGACAATTCCATTAAAATGCCAAATAAAAACTGAACTACTGTAATTAGATAACTTGTTGACAGCAATGCTTCAGAGACACTGATTAACTCGACAGGAATGATATGACCTTTGTCCATTTGTAATTCCCAAGCTTAGACCTGTCCAGTGAAAGCTCCATGCTCAACAAACTGAAACCTGTAGACCAGATGATTAATAACACAATAATGTTTCTCATAGGCTAGTGACCTTTGTCTCTTTAAACCTTCCTGCTGACTGGAAAACACCAAGTACAGATTCATAAGTAATCAGAGAAAGTGACTCATAAGTTTTATTCATTGTAATAAAAACTGGTAAATTTGTACTAATGAAACCAGCTTAAAAATAAATTGTTTATTTTATTTTAATTGAACATTTAAAAAAATGCTAAAAAATTAGTGTAACACATTTTGTGGCAAGAACCATGTTAAAATTACATTGTTGAACATCAGTAAATTTTCAATACTAAAAATGCTCTATTTTCTGATAGAATAATTCCCTTGAGATGCGGTTTGTGGCATTCAATTCAGTAAGCTATTACCTTTAAAATTATGTATCACAAGGTATAGGCTTCTATTAAGAATATTCACGATACCCTCGGCAGGACGTCCCCCGTTGGTGTGACATAACAAAACATTGTTCCAAAACGTAGATGCCCAATCTCTATCACGATTGTAAGAGGTTTCAAATTTATATTTAAATTATTAAAGGATATATTTGGGTGTTTCCAGACATAATATACACCCTGTATATATTCCTCCTCCTCTTATGAACATAAATCTTAAAGTAGTAAAAATTGCGGGTTTGAATTTTAAAAATCTCCAGTGAAAATACTACTCAGAAATTAATTCGCTTTCAACTTCTGTTATTATAATCAAATTAATATGTTATACTTGGAGATATATCATATTCACTTACAGATAATCCAAACTGAATAAGTACAAATCGATAAAGTTTGGAAATATAAATAAAGTTTCATTCATTACAAACGTTTTATTTTAATAGTGCCAGAGTATTTCCAGAGTACAGAGCCTACAGCGATAGGACTTTCATTAATAAGATTGTACTGTGTAAATATGTATATCTACAATTTTAGTCCTATAAAGAATTAAACAAGCAAACTGATTGTAACAAATAACATGTGGCATACATGAAATTAATAATAAGCGAACACTTACTTGATGTTGGAAAAATACGTATGGTTTCACTAATACAAATATTCAATGACACACTATAAATCTGAACATACTTTACCATACGGAATAATTTTTCGATAAGCAATTGTCATGAAGATTGACTTTTTACGAGTCTGAGTTAGACAGCCACTGCCGGTGTGGTGATACCCTTTAGAAAATTTGGCCTGGCTCAGCTTCGAAACCAAACTCCCGCGAACTGTATCCGCAAGTATGACTTTTGCGTAAAATAATAGTTATCAAGCTAATAAAATCTAGTAAATATTAATATTTAGGTATTCTACATTAAATGATGAAATAATTTAATTCTAAATAACATACAAGTTGTTGGTTCACGCAACATAAAAGTACGTTCTCAATAGATTATAAATGAGTAAGTTGATATGCCAAGATGTACGCGTTTGCCCCCACACTACACTATGTTTCCCTGTTAATTTCATCCAGGCGCCACATTCTTGTATCACATATCTTTTTCTTTACAGACAAACGGTACATTTATGTGGCCGTTGGTATCACTGAATTTGATCAGCGACACAAATGTATGCCTCTGCCTTTCTTTGTGAAATGATTTTGTCTGGTATATGATTGAGGTTTGATGGAATTTTGTATACCGTCTAAGGAGATTTGTGTCACAGCTGTGTGAAACTTGGTTTTTGGCTGTATCATGTTCAAACTTGTAATTGTATCTTAAAAGTTGGTATCACTGTGGTTTTCATGTTTATCACAACGGATCTGTCAATGATTTATGATCGAGAAATAATTCAAACTTAAATATTTGAGTGGTAGTTTCTTAAACATTTGTTCCACTTACTCTTTTATTATTACAGCTGATTAATAAGAAATAAATATATGTGTATGCTAGTTCTTAGTAAAGAAAACATACATGTATTGAGTGGTATATAAACTGATCTTCAACAGACATTATCGTTTGGGGAATGGGTCATATTTAGTATGGCTAATACCTTGTTGAGGCTAAACTGAAATAAACTACATTGCACATATGTGCCAACTTAGAGCGAACGTATTAATTAGACACAGCAGGCTTATATTAGGGCGCGTGTAACAGAATGGTAGCAAGAAAGTAATTTAGGTATTTAGAGGTTATGTAACTCTACCTCCTGCAAAGCCGTACCATTATTAGAGTGCGTCATCCACAGAATATAATATAATCAACTCTTTGTGTAAGGTAATCCTTACTTTGAATTTCATCACTTATTATTAGGTGAGGAGGTGGAGTAAGGAGAAAGAAAGAATATAGGTGACGAGACAGTGTTACTGTGTATGTTAAGTTTAGCTCTCGTTCACCTTCCTCTTAGTGCAGCGTCTGATATATGACGCTGTCACAGACATCATTCTTGCAATCTGAGTCATGTTTGTGTACAATTAACCGCATAAATCTTTTCAACGTCATAGATACCGATACTAAAACATTTTATGTAAACCAGCCGAAAAGAACCATTGTTACTCATCAAATGCTCAATGTAGTGCATCACGATGTTTTAGACACTGTTTCTAAGCACGGTGCAGCTTCCGTGTTCTTTTACGTATTTTGGATCTTTTCAGACGAGATTGTTGGAGCGTCAGTATTTTAGACGGTCGTTGCAAGAGTAAGCTGAACTGGATCTAAACTCAACATTTAGATTTGTTAAACCCTTCCAACTATAGTTACTTTATGTGAAGACAATTATAATACTGTTATATAACTCACACGTGCGGCGTCAGCATCTTGGCTCGACGTTGCAGCTAGACTCGGAAAAAGTGGGTATTAGTAGACTATAAGTCTAAATATGGATACTGAAACTCGCCTGAAACAAAATCACGACGGTATTAGCCATTTATCGAAACAACTTATAATCACGAAAAAGTAAAATCGTCAGAAGGACATCACCACAACTACTATCTGTATTAATCCTCCAAATAAAACATTAGCAAAGGTAAGTTTCTCTCTATTTATAATTTGACTTTATATTACATTCAAATTAGATATCTCGCATGTAAAAGCTAATTTATAAAAGAAAACTATACATTTTACTTACGGACAAGGCGCGCGAGGTTTTGCTTACCAGCTAGAGTTTAGCTACAAAGTTCAATAGGGTAAAGATTATTACACGTGCCCATTAGGTTTTAAATCCTCCAAGAATTTAGTTACAAGAACATCGGAGAAAAATTTATACTAACTAGTAACGAGTTACGGAGTTGCGTATAATATATTACGCAACTATAATATATATAAAAATCAATAATATATAAAAATATAATTTTATATTTATAAAATTAAACCAAAAAAATATTACAAGCTACAATTATTTACGATTTAATTTATATGTTATACCAATGATGTAGCATTTGTTGGAAGTTAATTGACATCGCGAATAAGGTATAAAACATTAAGATAATGAGTGATATGGCACTGTCATTTCTGTATTAATATTGCTAACTTTTTAAAAAATATATTAAAAACCTTAGAAGTAGTTTCATATAGATGAGATTTCTGGCTGATGTTGCATGCTGTGAAGCGGAAGCTGGTACGTTCAATATACGCAATTACTCCAGTATTACGATGCTTAGACAGAATGATGTGTCACAGGGCTAGAGACATATTACAGTATTAAATAAATCTTAAAGGAATTTAACTTTAAATTTGAACTCACAAATGTTGATTAATTGAACTCCCAATCAATCAAATTAACTTTGGAATATTTAGAGTTATAGTAGTAGACTACAGTATTACATTCCCATTTTGACTTCCACCAAAATTAACGTATCTGGCCATAAACTTATTTCTAGAAAAATTCCATAACCAATTAACTTCTATAAAAATCAGGTAGGGTGCATATATAATGAAAATTTACTCTTGGATCTTAGATTATTTGTGTATTTATTTGAGAAATATGATTAGGTATGACATGAAAACGTGTTTGAATGAAAAAATTATATTTTCTTTATTTGATAACTGACTGTTTTAATACGGATATGATGCTTCTTTATGTTATTTAATTACTACTTCAGAATTAGCAATTAGGGATTGTGACTGGATGGCCTCTCACGCACGCACCTCCACTCACAAGAGTTGGGGCCGGGCAAGCACTGCCTTTTTCCAACACGGGTTATTCAGTGACATCTAAAACTCTAAATTAAGCAATACTCTGTAAAAAATATGGAATTATATGGAAAAATATGGTGTTATACTTTGTTATATTTTTTGTGTGCATGATGTATACATGTCCTAAGGTACATGTATACATCATGTAACCACACACGTAAATTTTTTTAATACATCAAAATGATTTACTCTTTATGGTTTTTATATTCTGCCAAGCTTATATAAAATAAGAAAGTAATAACTTGTTCCAGCAGGATTTAAAAATATTTAGAAAAAAGAGAATCTTTCTAGAATCAAACCGACCACATTTTCAAGTATCGTGCCCAGCGATAATGATAAAAAGAAAAAGTTATTTCGTAAGTCCAGAGTAGCTGTTGATAACTGTTCACAGCATCACAGCATTATTGTGTGATGTTTGTGTCAGACGCAGGTGACTCATTCCTATCGCTTTCTCCTAAACTTATATAAGGTTGAAACAGTTTATGTATTCTGAGGACTAATGGACTGTGGTAAAATAAATACAGTACGTTTGAAAACTTGTTTTATGGTCATTAATGCCAAAAACTGTTGTTTCATATTTTATAAATTTTTTAAAATTAATACTCTGTTGTAATGCAGAATTTAAAAAAATTGCCAATTTTATTCTAAAATAAATGCCAAAACAAATAACATAACTCTAAACAATTACTTTTTATTTTTTTCTTCTTTTTTCATACCATTCTTTTTCTTTTTTTATACTAATTGAAACTGCATTGGAGATTTGCTACTTTTAATTATTCTAAATTGTATTAAAGGTATGGAAGTAAGTTTGTATGGAAGCTATAAAATGTGTCTCTTTTTTATTTATTTTTATTCTTAAACGATGGTTTTTAACTATATTTATTTTTTTGTGACTTATTTGAAAATTTATTACTGTATTCTATATTTAATTAATGGAAAATATAATACTTTTAACCATTTGGTATCACAAACATTTTTAAGAAACTAAAATGCATTATTGATGGCTTTATATTAGTTTACAAGCCTTTGATATGAATTTCCCAGTGTAACTTTTAGTCCACTATAACACTAGGATTTTGATAAGTGATGTAAGATGTCTGAAATTCTATTTGTCAATCATGGAATGAGATACAGACTTGGAACTATGCACAGAACCTGTCGACACGTGGTGTCGCGTACCCATACTTTGTTAAACAATGAGGCTACTACATTGATAAATACTTGTACAGGCAAGTAAGAGTGGTATTCTCGATGTCTATCATGTCTGACATTATTGTTCACACAACTGTCTGACTGGTTCATTGTCTGTGGTTACACAATTAGATCATGGTTATTTTATATGCTGTAACAGTCAAATAAATAGTTTCGCCAAAATAATCGATGTTCCTTGCTGAATCAAGCCTTTTGTGCAAATTAAATATTGTTAAATGGTTCATGCAGGTACTCAGAAATAAAGTTAGTCATATTTTACAGTATTTTAGATGTCCTTGATAAAATAATTAACAAGAAAAGTATTAAACTTCATATATAACTTTACGCGTTTAAATAATCGAGTTTTACTATTACAGATTTTGCCTTAACTCTCTCCAGACGAGCTGTTTCGTCTAAGGTAAGAGGTAGTCTTTGACATAAATGTTCTGGTTTTGAGAACTGCTTCTTGACTTGTGCTGTCGGAGGATCTTTATCTGGTACTTCTTCATGAAACTTGACTCTGCTGATAAACTGGACGATCAGCGCAGCGTCCTATAGTTTCATGTTTGAGATAAGCAAGTTAAGGAAATATCAGTATTCTAGTTCTGTGTGAAACATGGATAAATAGTGACGAAGTGGAAATATACAATATTGAGAGCTGTAATGTGATTAACTGTTGCAAACGATAGTTATAGAGCATCACGATAATGTCCCGTCCCATACTGCTCTGTCAGTACAGCAATTTTCAGTTTAAAACAAATTTAAGTACTACCACAGCCACCTTATTCACCAGATATCCCTACGTGTGACCTGTTTCTATTTACAAGAGTCAAAACGGCGGTCAAGGGACACCATTTTCAATTAACACAAGATGTCCAAAAAGCTGTGACGAGGGTCTTGGAGGATATTATAGAATATAAGTTCCAAAATTGTTACAATCAATGGCAGAAGCTCTGAAACAGTGTGTCCAATCAGGAGGGTACTACTTTGAAGAGACAACACTAAACTTGACTATAACGATAATCATAAATTTTTCAAATCAATTTCATTACTTTGTTGGCACGTTGCATATACATTTTTTCAGTGGTTTTAAGGTGGATAATATTAAATTTGATTTTTCATCAGGTTAAGAGATTTATGGATCAGGTAATTTTGCAAACTCTGTGCGAAAATGGTATTAAACATATGGCAATGACGATTTTCAGAACCCTCCTTGGGTTATCTGTCCCTGTATATTTCTTTAATTCGCTCGTTTAAAATATGTTTTTATAATATTATATTTGTACTCTCTCTAAAATAGCTGTCCCATATAGCTTAATAGATTCTCTCTATCACATTTGTTTTATTCTAAACCATATATGTGATTTAATAAATATATTCTCTATAGTTAATTTCACTATATTACCAAATACATTACGTACTTTGGTGTATCATATTAACGCATACGTGAAACCAGCTGTAAAGTGTTTCAAATTAGTTTTATGTTGAGCCAATTTTCTGTATACTGTGCAACTTTTAAATGTACATGTAAGCTATTTCTTCACATTATGAACGATTTTTTTAAATATATAGTTTCTTACGTATAATAAATTTTATGCTTTTGGTATGTATAAATAAGAGATTTGGTTTTTGCTTAGTATAGTCAAATTATTCATTCTGAAATAATTCTTAGAATTTTCGCAAGCTTTTTTTCACTGACTCGTCACCGTGTACAAAAAATTACATATGTTCATATTTGTTTGAATTTAGAGGCCTAAAAAAAGCTTAGAGCCAAAGTATGGAAAGCCGACTTCCTCCAAACTTGATGCCTCACTCTAGACAAGTGATTTCTTGTCCATCCTGACAGGTGCTACGCTGAGAAATCTCACACTTCGAACTAAAAGCCTCTCACATAAGTACCGAGACTCTTTCTGAATAAGAGCCTTAGGGACATGTAGTACGTCAAAACCCGACATAACACTTCCATTTATAGCATGTTGACCACATCTCAGAATAAAGACACAGGATTAGAAAGACGGGTATTAAACACCTACCTGTACAGCCCCTTTCAGTATGCCAAGTGCACATTGTGAAGCGTAAGTAACATGATCAGAAGAAGTAAGGTTATTGTCAAGCACGACTCCAAGAACCTAAAACTTTCCATACACGGTTAGATTTCCACCATTGAGCGCGATCGCGACTCTGTCATATATTGAGCTGAACAATATTGTACACAATTGGGAGAAAATCAGATGTGTACAAAGTTAAACAGATTTGTTCAAGACAACTACCTTGAGGAATACCCTGTAATTAAAAGACAGGATGAGATGTCTCATTGTAGAGTTTAGTGATCTGCTGAAAAAAACCTAATAGAATCAAAATTTTTTAATAATTTAGCGATATATGAGTTCTAATCGGTCCATTACATCTCGCTTCAAATAAATTGCTAAAAATGTTGGTAAGGGCAGTCAGTACATGTGCCACAGTTCTTTCTAAACCCAGATTGTAGTTTTGGTAAGACATGTTCAATATTGAGATTGAGTATCAGAACTCAATCCATTCTAATAATTATGCATCAAAACGTCCAAGGCATTAGAGTCAAATTAGGGAAGCTCGAGGCTGTGTTGCATGCTAATAATGTAAATATCCTTTGCCTCACAAAATATTGGTTGACCAACGATGAGTTTAAGTTTGTAATCTTTTGAAACATTTCTTATGTTGGCATTCTATTTCTGAATACTTTCATAACATTTTTTCATAAAACGTTATCTAAGGTTTTCAAATATGTATTAACTGTATTCTTAGGCTTTGCGAGTCGCACAATTTTTAGATTTATAAAAGTGGTTCTTTAGTAATTCTATAAAAAAATATGCACCGCACATTATAATTAATTGTAATTTTTGTTGAAATCGAGCTTTCAATTTCATGTACATTATAAATCTTATTGGCTACTTAATATTTTGAGAAAGAATAGATTCCTTCTTATTTTGTGCATGGAAGTTCTTATTGTATTTTGTAAAAACATCTTAACAATCTACATACAATACATACAATCTACACTGACACCGGTGGTCATGATTTATTAAATAAGAACATTTTACAGTACTTGAAGTGAAACGAAATTGCCTATAACTTGTTATATTATTTCTTATTATTATCCATAGCAAATAAATATTTTATTTTTTCTTCTATATTGTTTTAGGTTTTATCTAGGTTAGTTCTTTACAATAGTTTTAACAGTTCTTCTCTGGCTTTAGATATACAAGGACACGTGCCACTGCTTCATATTAATGAGACTAGTACTGCGACTCTTTATATGGAAGTACTAGTTACCTGTACTAATCTTGTACTTTGCATCATTTGTGTCCTACATTATTGAGTTTGCTCATGCACTACTCAGGGATAATAATATGTAAAACTGTTTATAATATCGTCTTTAAACTGGTATTAAATGAGCTTATTTGAATAGCTTTATCCACATGTCCTACATATTGAGTTTGCTCATGCACTACTCAAGTATAATAATATGTAAAACTGTTTATAATATCGTCTTTAAACTGATATTAAATAAGCTTATTTGAATAGCTTAATCTACAGTCCTCTTTTTGCTTACATCATTCAATTAATACTTTTCTAAACTTTTTATTTCTCTCAAACATATATTTCAAATGGTTATTCCATTTTGCATTTTTACCTAATATTTTATATTGTGTCATAGTAGTTTTGTCTGTGAGTGTAGAGTTCCTGTGTGATTCTACCTTCCACAATCTGAAAGTGTCATATCTGTTCTGTATTACATTTAGAGGTTCTTTTAATTTAAAAAATAAATTATTAAATTCATAAACCGTATTTGAATTGAATTCGCATATATTTCCTGTATGATAATACAGAACCATCCTTATTAAATATCGGAAATTTCGTAGTACTACAAATGTTTAATTTTATTTGCATATTCGACTAATACGCATTTGTATTTTTTATTACTTCCTTTACATCAATCTTTGTAGCCCTTTTAGTTGTTTAGTCTGTTTGACTCAAACTTTTTCAAAAAGCTCTACCTAAACTATGGGTATTAATTGGGTTTATTTTACAATTTGAACTGAGTAGCCTTTAAAGTTTTACTGCGTCAGGAAATATGATTTTCAGTTTTCTTTCAAAGAAATGTCAAATTTTCTTGTAATGTGAAGAAAATTGTATTTTTTTCTATTTATTACAAGTGAACGCAGGATTAATATAAATGAAATAGTCATATCTAAGGCCAATGGTCCAAGCTTCACCTGATATAAAATATAAGTACTTGTTATTCATATACCTCAATCTTAAACCGTCTGCTAAAGTGTAACATATTGTACAGTATACATATATTTGTTCTCCTAACATCACGTTGTGTTACATAATTGGAGTCTCAGGGCAATCTTAACCTCATGCGTGACCGCTGAAAGGAAAATCACTAGATGAGGTGGAGGGACCATAAACTGTTATAATATCGCTTTATATGTATATTTGACCCTATTAGTTGCAGTCCAACTGTGAAGCTGTGAGGCACGTATTAATGTTGCTTAGAGTGTGTGAAGAGACATAGGTAGATCCCTCTTCCCTTATTCTATCTGATCTTACTCTAACATAACGGAGACAATGGGAACGTAGCAAGTATTGAGTGCTTATAATACGGATCCTCTACTAATAATAGTAAATTAAATTCCAGTTTTCCAATCTCTAAATGTGATTGAAAATATTGCTATGGACACATAAACAACTTTCTGGATTTTCCTGAAGCCCGTTATTGAAACTATGGAAACATATGACTTTTGCAGTTGTATTTAGTAGGAGCATAGGCCAAACTTTTTTTCGAAACTGTGGTGTTACGTATTTCTTTACATTTATAACCTTAATTTTCATACCACATTTCTATATTATTATTTACAGTGTCTGTAAGAGTTTACTGTTTTAATTGAAACGGTTTATTAAAAATCTGTTGAAGTAAACATTTGTTTTGAATGTAGATTTTAATGACTTAAAACTGTTTTTTGTAATATATTACCATATTTCTGTAAATTTTGCTTGATATAAACTTCAATAAAAATGTATTACTATGATTTGTAATCTAGTTTTTTTAGTGTATGAAGTACAGTTAACATTATCAGTATATAACGTTCGAAATGTTAAAAGTAAACTGTTTTACACTAGATATAAACTAATTGGTCGCTTTAAATTCTAAAAAATAAAAAGTTTAATAGTTTATAATATTATTTGAATCTAATATACAGATCAGACAAAAAATATCAGTTAACATAGTTTAATAACTGAAATTGGTGGAATGATAACAATTTTTACATTTGCTTCGACTTAGGCCTTTATAAATATGCTTTGGAGTAAAGCATGTAAAAACAATATGGTCAGTAAAAGTTCAGAAAAAATAAAAAAAACTAGATACAAAACTTAATATTACTGCCACTTTAAAACAAACATAACTTTAGGCGTGTTTTCCAAGATATTGTTACCTCGCCCAGGAAACAATATGGTGGCTAGCTCAGAGATGGGTCGGGGTCGGTGGTCCTAGAGGGTCTAGCACTTATACTGGAATGGTCTTTAGGGCGCCACCTCATTTGCAAGATACACACACAGGGGGAGAATGAGGAAACTATCCCTGACGCCGGAAGAAGATGAAATGTCCTTAGAGTTAGAGAAATAAAGGAATATTATTCTCGCTCCGCTGTTGGGTCGGGAGGGTAAGGCCGGCTTTTACACAGTATTACTAAGATCAGGTCTAGGTCGACCCCATGGACCCTACTTACTGTATAACTTATAATCAATACTAAAGTTAAACTACCCAGTACACAACTAGTCTCAGCTCTTCATTAACATTGACAGATTATTAATAATATCGGTTGCTTGGATTAAAATGATCGAATGTTAATATCTACAATCTGTGGTGCAAGTCAACACAATTCTGGTAACTGAACGAGCGGAGAGGATTAATCAATGAGGCACCTGTTTCGATAATTTGAGCTTAATTTAATGCCAAGGAAATAGAAAGTAAAAGCCACTCAATAAATACACACAAAAGAAATCACATGCATCAGGGGTTCATGCCCTAATAAACATTCACAATATATATCTATTGTTCCTGCAAAATAAAAGTAAACCTTGCTAAATTAATGAGAACCGTTCGCTCAAGCAAAACAGAGCTATATCCTAATAATGAAGCTATAAATAAATATACTTTTCAAACAAATAGGCTCTAACTATGTTAAATGATAGGATATACTAGTTTGCTCGAGCAAAATAAATCTAGCCAATACAGAGATAATTAGCGGTGGCCACCGAAAATAATAAATAGGACACATATATCTTAGCAGAGAATAAATAGAACAATTATTAATACATGTTTAAAACGACAATATTATAGACTATGGAAACAGCCAATATACTATTCAGCTTAGTTCATATAACTTCACTCTTAAAGTGGCAAATACTGAGTCTGTTTCTGTGTCCCACACAAATGAATAGTGGTCACCGATACGGTCGAAAGTTGTAATTAAGAGTTAGACTTATCGGTTGAAGTCTGATAAGGTCCGTCCTGGGCGATAATGGCGTGTCCAGGTCATCCAGGTGTGGAGACGATGCCGGCCGACCGGGATGCAAGGGAACACGTCACAGCCAAACTTGTGTCGTCGACCAGAACCCTCAGAGTCCAAGAAAATCCTCGAAATAATTACAAGACGACGAGAAGACCTGAGGGTGGCAAACGATGATCCTCGAACTTCAACTTTTCTTCACAACGTGGTCCATGCTCGTTAACGACTGTTGCGTACATCACGGCTGATAATAGCGCCATCTAGGTCAAGCTTGGCTACTGGGTCAATCTACGGATTTTTAGATTCGCCGTTAAGTGGAGAGCGGCAATATCTGACCATTTTCGCTAATCATTACCTTACGGTGTCGGACAATTACGGGCGCGCACCGCAACTGATTAATTCTAAACGGGGTGATCAGTCCCGTTTCCGAGTGCAGATGAGGCCTATGATGGCGAATCGTTACAAATACCCCTCTTCCCGAAGAAAATGTCCCACATTTTCTTACTAGGTCTGATAGCTCTTCAAATCCGAGACATGCCAATTTCCAATGCGTTTACCTTGCTGGTCTTCTAAGGCATACACTGTTGGAGATAGCCTTGCAGCCACTACGTAAGGACCAACATACCTTGGTGTTAGCTTGGCAGAGAAAAAGTTTGCCGCATCTGACTGAGCGAAATTTCGCTTCAAGACCAGGTCCCTCACCCTAAATTCCACTGCTCTTCGTCTAAGGTTATACCGATATGCTCCACGTTGATGGGATTCTTCCAATCTCCTCGATACTACCTGATAAAGTTCCCGCAGACCCTTGAGCTTCTCACAATACTGGTTTGTGTCTTCTACTGCAGGCAAATCCTCGCAGCGAAGAATATCAAATCCATCTCCAGTTGCTGATAGCTCCCTGCCAAAGTTCAGATAGGCTGGCGAAAACCCCGTGGATTCATGAGTAGCCGTTCTTAAAGCAAATCCTAGTTGAGCCACATGACCGTCCCAATTTCGATGGTTGGTGCCCACATATGATCGGAGCATGTTGCCAATTGTCTGGTTTATCCTTTCGGTGGGGTTGGCCTGTGGGTGTCGACTAGCATTAAAAAGAGCTTTTACCTTGTAATTAGCTATTAGAGTCCTCATGGGATTCCCAATAAACTCGGATCCATTATCGAAAATACAATATTTTGGAACACCATATACCATAAAAAACATCCTCCTCCAGGTACTTAGCTACCACACTAGAAGTTGCAGTTCTCAATGGTCTCAGGATGGCGTACTTCGTGAAGGTGTCAATAATTACTAAAAGATACTTAAATCCTTTCAGAGACCGAGGAAACGGTCCCATAAGATCGGCAGCAATCATTTGCCACGGCGCGTCGACTCCTCTTCTCTCGCCCAACATTCCCCCTGGTTTCTTCTTTTCCTGTTTCACTTGTTGGCAGGTCTGACACTTAGAAACGTAACGAGCAACGTCGTACCTCATCTTAGGCCAATAATATTTTGTTTGCATTCTACGGAAAGTCTTTAAAATACCCAAATGGCCCGCTGTAGCTTCGTCATGGCACTCTTGCAAAGCGAACTGTCTTACATCCTTAGGCAAGACTAATTTCCATGAAGAATCTTCCTCTTCTTGAAGCTTTTGGTAGTCACTCACAAGTTTCCAAAGCTCCTGGTCCTTCACTCGCCACTGAGGATAAGAACTGGGATCCTGTTGAACTTTCCTCAACATACCCCTGTACCACGTATCCTTCACCTCATCGGGTATCTTCAAACTACACAAAACAGTAGGCGGTTGGTCTTCCTGGTTAGAAACAGCTCTGGAAAGGAGGTCGGGAACAACATTGTCTTTGCCCTTCCTATGAATTAGTTCAAAGTCGTAGGGCTGTAGCCTTAATGCCCATCTTGCAAGTCGGCCCTGGGGATCCTTTAGGTTATTCAACCACAAGAGGCTATAGTGGTCGGTAATTACCCTGAACTTAGTCCCTTCGATATACGGTCGAAACCGTTCCACAGCCCAAATTACCGCCAGGCACTCCCTCTCTGTGGTAGAATAATTTTGTTCTTGACGTGAAAGGGTCCTACTAGCATAGGCAACAACTACTTCACCTCGTTCCGACTCCTGGCTAAGGACAGCCCCAATTCCAACGCCAGATGCATCACATGATAAGGTAAATGACTTGGTAAAGTCCGGACAAGAAAGGATTGGTGAAGCTATGAGACAGGAACGTATATCGTCAAAGGCCTCCTGCGCCTCCATCGTCCATTCAAATTTCTTACGCTTCTTCAACAATGCGGTTAGAGGGTACATTCTAGTGGAAAAGTTAGGTATGAACCTGCGATACCAACTAGCAGTACCACAAAATTGTCGGACTTCTTTCTGGTTCTTAGGTACAGCTAGGTCCAATATAGCTTTTATCTTCTCCGGATCACATTGGAGCCCTTTCTCGCTGACAACATACCCCAGGTAACGAAGCTGCGGGCGGCAAAACTGACATTTCTCTCTATTTAGGGTTAGCTTGGCTTCCTTAATCCTTCTGAAGATTTCAGAAAGCACCCGTAAGTGTTGTTCAAAGGTAGGCGTAACAGCAATAATGTCATCCAAGTAGACAAATACAAATGGCTCTAGATCTGGTCCAAGGACATTATCCACAAACCTCTGCCAAGTTGCTGGGGCGTTACAGAGCCCAAACGGCATTGTCACGAACTGGTACAACCCTCGACCAGGGATGGCAAAAGCGGTCTTCTCTTTACTGCTCTCATCAAGTGGAATTTGCCAGTATGCACTTTTTATATCTAAACTAGACAGGTAACGAGCGTCTCTCAGCCGATCCAATATATTGGTAACCATGGGTAAGGGATATGCATCCTTCTTTGATACCTCATTAACCTTCCGAAAATCTACACAGAATCTTTTTGAACCATCCGGCTTATCCAATAACAATATGGGTGAAGACCAGTCGCTTTTCGACGGTTCCACAACACCAAGCTCTAACATCCTGTCCAACTCGTTATTGACTAACAGTTGGCGGGCTGGTGAAAGAGGGTAATATCTCTGTTTAATTGCCGGAGCCTCTCCAGTGTCGATCACGTGCTTCACTTTATCAGTTAGCCCCAAGGTAGATCGTTCATCGTGGAAATGTTGACTGACAAGTTGATCAAGCTGTATCTTCTCTTCTGTAGTGAGATGTTCAGTGGATTTAATTCCTTCGATAGAGAAACAAAATTCTTGCTTGACTTCTGTTCCAAAATCCCATTTACGATTATGTACGTCAGCTACTATATGCAATCTATCCCAGAAGTCAATTCCCAGAATTAATGTATGAGGCAGAGTAGGCACAACCAATACATTCAGATACTCAGTTCTTCCCATTAAGGTTATTGGCAACGTTACCACACCTTTAACTGTGTGTCTAAAACTGTCAGCCACCTCCATATATTTACCTGAACATTCCCTCAAACGGGCCGGAAACTGTTCTAAAATACTAAGGCCGTCCTTACCTAAAATTGTCTGGGTAGAACCCGAATCTAAAAGAGCTTTAAACTCTTTGCCAAAAATTCTTACTTTCATGTAAGGTCGGGTGTCATGCTGAGAGGTTTCCAATAGATAGGCCACACAACAATCATCCTGAGATGGGCGACAAGCAGACTCAATACTCCTTAAATATTTTTGTCTTCGGGAGGCAACAAGTTTTACTTGGTGCACTCCCTGATCTTTGAGTTTTTTGACTGGCAAGTTGAACAATTAGCTTTTTTCAAGCCAGGAGTTCCACACCCATAACAAAATACTTTGCGTGCCATAGTACATTGCGAGAACCGATGCCCTATGCTAGAGCAATTCCAACAACTCAATGATGAATCAGATGGTCTCGAAGTATTTGAGGTAATAGTCGCGAGGTGAGATGTCCTCCGCCTATTAGGTGGTGCTCCCCAAGCCAAATCAGGTTCTAGAACTCGTGGATAACGCTGAGGAGGGTGATGCGTCAATGATCTTAAACGACCTAACTCAGCCTTCCTGCCTAGTTCTCTCAGACTTTCCATATCCTTAATATCGAACATGCAGAGCTTCTCCTGTAAGTAAGGGTTTAGGTTCTTCAACACTTGCTGCAACCGTTCACCTTCAGATACTTTAACTGATAGCCTCCCATACAATCCTTCAACAGCGGCCAAGAACAAATCTATAGACTCCTCGGGTCCCTGGACACGATTTCTTATTTCTTGTCCCAGCATATCATCGTAGTCTGGACTTTGGAATACCAACTTCAGTTCCTTACAAAGTTGTTCCCACGAAGAAACGCGTCCAACAGCCGATCGATACCAGATCAATGCAGTCCCCGTGAACAAATCAACGGCAGAGTCAAACAGTTCCTGGTGAGTGAGACCTCTTGCGCCCCTTAACTCCTCAACTCTCTCCAAGAATGCTCCCACACTTTGTCCAGACTCAATGTCAAATTTCAGACCCCATTTATATACAGGAATTGCTTTTGTCCCAAAATACCTCCTGTTGACTAAGGAAGATTCAACATTCTGAGTGTGACCCGCCGACACAGAAGCTGTTGTAGGCATCTGAGCTACGCTGATACAAGGTTTTGAAGAAACAACATCAGCCTCGCAAAAGGTATAGGGATTCTCCGACACGATTTTCTTCGGCAGCTCTCCGTTACTCCAGTCCACATTCGGCCCTATCTTTGTACTCTGCTCTTCCTCCGATGTCTTCTTATATCCCTGGAGTGACTGCAAAAGGTTCTTAGACTTAGTCAACAAATCGGTTTTACGCCGCTCCATGTCATCATTGGCAGACGCTGCAATCGGTATTCTCTCAATCCTAATGTATAAATGATATAGCCTATCATGAAGTCTCTGGAATTCTCGATCCTTGCCATTACCATCATACTCGTCCACCAAAGAACCTAGATCTCCATACTTTTCTTCGCACTTCTCAAGTTCCTCCTCTGTATCTAATTGGTTAATAATACTTTTATCAACACCTATATTTGTTGAAAAGCACTGAGCAAGCCGCTTCCTCAATTCTCCAGCACTGCCCTTATGATCAATTCCCCTAATCTGGAGCTCATACTCTACTTCATCCTTTCTTAAGTGATAGGCCGTCATGTTGAGTGCAGACACCAAGTTCCAAACATTAACAGAAAAATTCATACACAAATACAGTACAGTTCAAAATACTAATTTCAACGAGAAACCTTGTCCCAAACACATCAATATTTACAGTTTACAAAATTACAGCACAAATTAAATATAAAATAAATTAAAAGCTAGGCCCCACGTTGGGCGCCATTTTGTTACCTCGCCCAGGAAACAATATGGTGGCTAGCTCAGAGATGGGTCGGGGTCGGTGGTCCTAGAGGGTCTAGCACTTATACTGGAATGGTCTTTAGGGCGCCACCTCATTTGCAAGATACACACACAGGGGGAGAATGAGGAAACTATCCCTGACGCCGGAAGAAGATGAAATGTCCTTAGAGTTAGAGAAATAAAGGAATATTATTCTCGCTCCGCTGTTGGGTCGGGAGGGTAAGGCCGGCTTTTACACAGTATTACTAAGATCAGGTCTAGGTCGACCCCATGGACCCTACTTACTGTATAACTTATAATCAATACTAAAGTTAAACTACCCAGTACACAACTAGTCTCAGCTCTTCATTAACATTGACAGATTATTAATAATATCGGTTGCTTGGATTAAAATGATCGAATGTTAATATCTACAATCTGTGGTGCAAGTCAACACAATTCTGGTAACTGAACGAGCAGAGAGGATTAATCAATGAGGCACCTGTTTCGATAATTTGAGCTTAATTTAATGCCAAGGCAATAGAAAGTAAAAGCCACTCAATAAATACACACAAAAGAAATCACATGCATCAGGGGTTCATGCCCTAATAAACATTCACAATATATATCTATTGTTCCTGCAAAATAAAAGTAAACCTTGCTAAATTAATGAGAACCGTTCGCTCAAGCAAAACAGAGCTATATCCTAATAATGAAGCTATAAATAAATATACTTTTCAAACAAATAGGCTCTAACTATGTTAAATGATAGGATATACTAGTTTGCTCGAGCAAAATAAATCTAGCCAATACAGAGATAATTAGCGGTGGCCACCGAAAATAATAAATAGGACACATATATCTTAACAGAGAATAAATAGAACAATTATTAATACATGTTTAAAACGACAATATTATAGACTATGGAAACAGCCAATATACTATTCAGCTTAGTTCATATAACTTCACTCTTAAAGTGGCAAATACTGAGTCTGTTTCTGTGTCCCACACAAATGAATAGTGGTCACCGATACGGTCGAAAGTTGTAATTAAGAGTTAGACTTATCGGTTGAAGTCTGATAAGGTCCGTCCTGGGCGATAATGGCGTGTCCAGGTCATCCAGGTGTGGAGACGATGCCGGCCGACCGGGATGCAAGGGAACACGTCACAGCCAAACTTGTGTCGTCGACCAGAACCCTCAGAGTCCAAGAAAATCCTCGAAATAATTACAAGACGACGAGAAGACCTGAGGGTGGCAAACGATGATCCTCGAACTTCAACTTTTCTTCACAACGTGGTCCATGCTCGTTAACGACTGTTGCGTACATCACGGCTGATAATAGCGCCATCTAGGTCAAGCTTGGCTACTGGGTCAATCTACGGATTTTTAGATTCGCCGTTAAGTGGAGAGCGGCAATATCTGACCATTTTCGCTAATCATTATCTTACGGTGTCGGACAATTACGGGCGCGCACCGCAACTGATTAATTCTAAACGGGGTGATCAGTCCCGTTTCCGAGTGCAGATGAGGCCTATGATGGCGAATCGTTACAATATCCATAATAACTTGAGTCGTGTTGTCCATGATATCCATAAATTAGGTAAGTACGGGAGAGTAATTTGTAATTAAAACGTTTTAAAAATTTTTCAACGTGTATTTAGATAGTCTATAAACCAACGTTTAAAAATTTAATTATTTTATTAATGTATTTTTCTAGCTTATTTAGATTGAATATCACACCGTGTAGCAATGCAAACAGAATGAGCAACATGGTAAAGAACTAATGTTTTAATCAATACTTCAGTAATATGTGTTAAAATATGTGTAATATCTGTTAAACTATGATAGAAGTAATATACTATTATTATATTTATATTGAAATAGTATTAAAATTTATTTCTTATGAAATATAAAATCACTTTATTTAATTTTCTGTATGTTATTATATTTTATGGATGTTATGAAAGTATAAAATGTTAATTATTGTAGGTGTTTGTAGTTATCATATAAGTTACATAACTGAAGGAAAGTACAAAGACTCAGATCAATAAGATCTTATAAACGTTTTTAAGTATTGTTAAAACAGTTTACGGTAAGTTATAAACGTATTTAGGTGTCTTAGTGTGATATAGATTAATGCTTTAATACGTTCGACATATTGCTTTTAAATATTACTCTATTGTTATTGTTATTAACATTTAGTTAGGTAAGAAAATCTAAGCCCAGGGGCAATAAAAGTACGAGATTTTTAATTGTGCTGTTTATTGCTTATTATGACTCAATCCATTATTAATTGAAATATAAAATATTTTGTCGCTTAGCACGAAGGATAATGAACTTTTGCTTTTTATTAATGGGATCAGAAATTAGTTTTTATTGAAACGTAAATCCCAATACGAGGTGATTCTTCAGTAAAATTTCTACAGTAAGGAAATTAAACAGTTTTTCCTCACTCATAAACACTGTAAAAATCTTCGTGCATTTAATTTGATTTAGAAGCCAGTCAAATTGAATTCATTAAGGATAGAGCGGGGATAGAGTTTCTTCATTGTCTAAACATTTTGCTGGCTATTCATTGATAATAACTCCTTAATAACACTAATTTTAAATAAGTATTTAGTAAATCAGTTCATGTATTACTTAGTTAGAGCAAATATCAAAACATATTACCTTGCAGCTTTATTTTTAGTTTCTTTTATAGAGCTAGTGTGAGCTAATATTGCGAGATTGTAAAGTAGGCTGAAATTTAATGTATAAAATATGTATCGATTTCCTACGCTTTTTTCTTTATGGTCGTCCGAGCACTGTTCAAAGTCTTGGAGCTCTATAAAAAAGAAGGGATCGGAGTCTGAAATCCATGTGCAAGAGCTATATCTACGTTAGAAGCCAATGATTTGTATGGAAAATAACATCAAGAACAGATAATCAGTAATCGATTGTGGGATTTACCAGAAGAATGGAGTGGTCAATCAAAAGTACCGGATTTGGAATCTACCTAACTTATGAGCTCAAATATTAGTTAATTTACTTGGTGTTCTTACTTTTTTTGTAGTCTGCATATGTTATATAAGTATATGAGGTTGACAGAAAGTTGACTTTAAGATTAAGAGATTTATTTATTTATTTCAACGGCAAACACCAATTTTATACTAAAATAAATAAAATAATTATGGAAAAGATGTACTACATTTTTCTTAGGAGCTAACAGGACAGAGAGTAAATAGTAACATACAGTTCAGAGCCGTGACTAGCAAACAACATAGGCAAATACTGTAACAATACTGAAAAGTGTAAAGACTAGTAAACACTTTACACCTATAGAACATTGAGCATAGAACCTAAGGGGAGCTATCAAAATAAGAAATAACAACAATTAACAAAATACTATGAAGGAAAAACAGTAAATAAACTATACAAAAAGGACTTACATCAGTAAAGAATCTAAGATAACCGTAGGATAAACTAGAGTGGGACTAAGTCAACAGTGTATAGGGCTGCAATTTTTATAATAACTAAGAAATAAACTCTATATATATATAATAACAACAATAAAAATACCAGGTAACAATAACAAGAATGGAGGTTTGGTGAACAGTGAATAGGACTACTATTTCAATTGATATAACTAGCAGGAAGGCTATAAATACTATAACAAATAAATATACAATAAACAGCAACAAAAAGAACAGAAAAAAGAAACTGAAGAGGAGGCACTGGCACTATATTGAGGGGAGTCGACGGCCCCAGCATTAGGTAACAACACACAGAGCACTCACTTTCCTTATGAACGATAGTACAGACTCGTTGAAGAAATCCAGATGAGTTGAAGCCACTCCACCTGCGCGCATTAGACGAGACATACCGCTAAAGTGAGAATAGTTGGTGGTATTGAGGCGTCTGCGGAAGATTGTCATTGAGCGCAGACCTCTTGTAACACAAATATCAATGGAGCTGAGCAGTTCCGGGCAGTCAACGAGGCCATTTAAAAGCTTGAACAAGAACAGAAGATTAGCGTGGTGGCGACGAAGATGTAGCGGGAGAAAGCCAAAATGACTCTCAACATCAGAACCAGGTGTAGTGCGGTAGCTGAACCCCAGTCTTGGACTAAGCATCCTGATGAAACGGTTCTGAACATATTGTAGCTGTGCCTTGTGATTTAGTTGGTAAGGGGACCATATAACGGAACCATACTCCAGGATTGGGCGCACCAAAGACTTAAAAAGACTTACAATGGGCATAGGTGAGTTGAAGCTTCTTGTAGATCTAAATATGAAACCCAATAGAGAGCTAGCTCTTGATGTTCAATGTGCAATATGCTCCGAAGGACTGAGTGAAGGAGTCATTATTACACCTAAATCCCTTATTATATCGACCCTACGCAGGACACAATCATCGTGCAAGATATAATTATGTTGAAGGGCTCCTACACCACGCTTTAAAGAAGCTACAACACATTTCTGGACATTAAGCTCCATGGAGTTGTTTTTACACCAGTTGACAATATTTATTAGGGATTGCTGCAGGGCAGCTGTACCGAACGGAGTGGAGACATCACAGAAAACTTTAATATCATCGGCAAACATCAAATATCCTCAGTTAATAGCCTCTCCAATATCATTAATAAACAGGTTGAAAAGCAGACGCTCGAGGTGAGATCCCTGAGGTACACCTGACAGAACATGGAGGGGCATCGATGTATGGCCATCACACTTGACAATCAAAGTTCTTCCAGTAGGGTAGCTGTCCAGCCAACTGAGCAGGGGACCCCGCAAAACATAGCCGGCAAGTTTAGCAACCAGAAGACGATGATGGACTTTGCGAAGGCTGTGGCAAAGTCAAGATAAACGCAGTCGACTTGGTGGGAGACACCAAAGGCAGACATTATGTTCTCGTGGAACTCAAGTGAGTTGGATACAGTAGATCTTTGACGCAGGAAACCGTGTTGAGCAGGCGAGATACACTTCCGTAGATGAAAGTAGAGGTCGTCCAGAATGACACTTTCAAACACTTTGGCCTACACTTTCAAACACATTCGATGACAATTGGCCTATAATACCTCACGTTACCACGATCGCCAGATTTAAAAATGGGAATTACAAATCCACTCGTAGGTGCAGAGGGAAAAAATACCTTGGGCTAGTAATGCCAAGAACAGAATTTTAAAATTAGGAGCAAATGTATTTTCACAGTACTTAAGCACAATTGGAGGTATGTCGTCCGGTCCAGGTCCCTTGTTGTAGTCGAGCGATTCAAGTCTTTGTTGAACGTCAGTGGGGAGAATGGAGTAAGTAGAGATGGACGTATTCCAACCAAAGTCAAAATAAGGAATGGGAATAACTGCAATTAAAAACAGAGGAGAAGTAATCGGAGAAGAAAAGATTACATCTTTCAGCAGCAGAACCAGCCTCACTTGTATCGAAGTGGAAACAAGAAGGAATGGATGGGTTTTTCTTTCGGCTGTTTACGTGCGACCAAAATGATTTGATGTTCAACAGAATATCATCATCGATCTTTTTCAATTAATTGCTAAGGCAGACCTTGGCAAGGCATTTGCGCTGGGCTCTTAGATGCCGAAACTCATCCAAATAGGAGACAATGCCATGCCAGTGGCCTTAAACTTCCTATGAGCAATTTTTTTTTATGATGGTTAAACGTATAGGTCCCTTAGAAAACCACTTAGGGAATGAGTTAGAGCAGACTTTTTTTTAAAGGGGTATTTTGTCTCACAATAAGTTTCAAGTGGTTTCAAAACTTATCAAAGTCAACGTCAGCATTAGAACAACTGTTCGGCAACGGGAAGTTGAGGCCTTGCGTAGCACTATATATAGCATCAAGGTTGCATCTTCTAAAGTCAAGAACATATCCAGGTGCAGCAGTGTCAGCGTTCCTTTTAGCCAGAATAGAAAACGATAATGCAGGATGATGTCTATCCTCAAAAACGAGAGTTTCTTCAGCAGAAGCAACATCAGAGACAGGTACGGAAGAGAAGATCAGGTCTAGAAAGACTCCTCGATAGTTGGGAACTGTGTTGATCTGGGTAAGATTGTGAGTAGCCGCTAAATTCCTTAAGTAACTAGATACATCACCAGCATATAAAACATCCGGAGAGCTCCAGTCTGCATCTGGCAAATTAAAATCACCAAGCAAGATTGCATCGTCGTGGAAACCAAAGGACACGAGAACTTCATCAACAGCATCACAGAAACTTGAGTAAACATTAAAGCCTTATAAAGCCGCTATACAAGCAGCAAACAATTATTCAGTACCACAAATAGGAACAGTCAGTATGTGACTAGATAAAGTATTGCGGACTGCCAAGATGACACCACCACCGCTGAGTTTGGAGCTTGTAGCAGCTGACCTGTCGCATCTATATATGCTGAAATCTTACATTTCGAGCTCAGAAGTGTTGAAGTCCAGTGACAAGTTAGTTTCAGTCAAAGCCAGGATATCATAATCGGAAGTAGATACATTTAGCAGAAAATCAGTCGGTTTGCCTCTTAAGCCATTAAACTTTTGGTAATAACAAATAATGTTGCAAGTCCTGCCATTAGGGTTAACTAGTTTTTTTTACTCAGGACATCTCCAGGAAATTGTCTTTTTAATCTGAGGAACATTGTTGATAAACTTTATTGTGAGAATTTTTCTCCACGAGCCAGTCGGTCCCTAAGCTCCATGTTAAGGTTCTGGAGATGCTTCATTTCTCGAGGCGGTCTGTCACGCGAAAGTTTAAATGATGAGAACTTCGGATCAATCTGAGATGCACGATCATATGAGAAATTACTCATGATGTGTGTGACATCAGAAAGATTAGTTAGAATAACCTTAAGTGGTCTAAACTTTCCATTCTGCTTCCTGCCTACACGGAAAGTCTTAACTATAGAAGGAGTATAAGAAGGAAGAAGCGAAGTAAATAGCCTATTAAAAAAATCAAGATCATGATCTTTTTTGCAATTAGTATCGCCAGAATCAGATTCCACCAAATTGAGGACCATTACGTTCTTTGAACGGCGAGTTCGCTCATTGAGTTCAGCAATAGTAGATTCAAGATTAGTTGAGACATTTGGAGTAGTCGAATCCAACCGGTTTTCCATGGATGATAGCCAGCCTTCGACATTTTCTACTCTAGGTTCAAGGACAGAAAGCCCGGATTTAATAGTCGACACCTCGTTTTTTATAGCAGTCACATCTGCGGAAGTGGCATCAATTTTATTTATTTTTCCCAGAAGCTCGTCAAGTTTGGAGAGGACAGCATCCATTTTCGAGGAGAGAACATTGATAGGCTGGTTAGAGTGAGCCAGGCAGTCAACTCGCAAAGAAAACCAAGTAAGAGTAGAGTTCCCACAAAACGCTGGTATTCAGTTTTAGGCATATTTAAGCAAGTTCTGTGGAACCAACACTGGCAAGCGCCATTACATCCAATTCCCTCCTCCGAATCAAGCACCTGTTTGACACAAGTCGGGCAGGTCGCAGACATGCTGAGTAGATATAGTATACAGGTTGCGTACAGTATATCACAAAGGCAGTGGCCAGGAAGAAGTTCAGCGAGAACCGGCCTTCGACTCACAACCTGAAAACCATCATTCAAAATGATCGGAAAGTTGGATTGATGAGGAAGGTTATGTGAGTTAATACAGATTATATGTGAACTTCACAGTGAGTTACAATGATACATAAAAGACTCACGATAATTCGCCCTATATTAGCTGCAAGGCAACAACCAGAAGAGTCTCTACAAGCACTGATCACAATAGTAAGTAAGACGTTTACTCTCAAGCAGCTAGCAAAAACACCATCTTGAAACAAAAGTTAGTTGAATGGTTGTATTATATCTATACTGACGGTCAGTTTGTAGTTCTTTCAAACTCGGGTAACTAAACTTTTTTATCCAAGAGTAATTTGTTCGTTGTTACACTGGTGCAAAAAATAACAGAGTTTCTTGCAACATGTTGTGGTTATAACTGTTTCAGCACTGCAATATTGATCATGTTTGGTAGAAAACAAGATGTGTTTAATGAGATGAGGAAGTGCACATCTCTACATATTAGGAAGTGTTTATGTAAAATCCATCATTATGTGTGGTAATTTATGGAAATTGCATTGGCGGTTATGGGTGCACTGACATTGATACTGTTCGTTATTTCACATTATCGTCTTTTTATAATGTGTTACTATTTTTGGGAGGAAGTTGATTTGAACTTAAACAAAATATCTCTGTCTCAGGAGTTCCAGGAAACAAACTCTACCTATGTGGTTGGGACAGTAAATTTTTTATGTTTAAAACCACTAGCTGAACTAAGATTTTCATACCACTTCTCTCGTAGGTGCTTTTCTACAACCTGATTCTCAACTCTGTGAGAGAAAACCACTCTCGGCACCCTAAAAAGCATTAAAAAAAAGACTTTTTATACGATGAAGTTACTCCTAGTCAGCCATCGCTCCAGGAGGGCCACATAATGTTTTACGTCTTGTTGTTGGTTTTTAACTGCCAGTAGAACCTGTACTGGATACATAACCAATAATGGATGTCCAGGAATGACAAATCACTAACCGAAAATGACCAGATAGTTGGGTTGAAAGGTTATTTTAAGGTAGAGAATTACTGTTGGAGTGGGTAAACGCTTTTCATATACTAAACAGGAGGCCCCTAACCCAAATATTTTT
>NW_025784296.1:0-25814 GCF_021130785.1 Homalodisca vitripennis
CCTAATTACACCTGAAAATATAATGCAGTTTTAATTAATTTTCATGGTTTTAGAGACGCAAATGCCCGCGGTTTACTTCTTATGTTTTTATATAAGACGTAAAAGACAATTTTAAAAAATAACTCTATTTATTTTACAATATTTTTGCGCTATTAAAAGCTATTCGTATATTTAAAATTATCCACCATAAGGTTTAGTGTATAAACGTATAGGTCAACTTCGTTTTCTACTACAAAAATGAGCTGTACAAAGTTAATATTTCTGATTTTTTGTATGCCAATCTGCATAAATGTTATACACCTGTAGAACAGACATTTTAAATTTGAGAATTTAAACTCCACCTCTATATCTAAGTACAATACGATAAACACCGGTCTATCGGGAGTCGTTCTGCGGGCCAACGAACAGTCTGCTATCGTTAACCTGATTTAATAAATTTCAAAATTATACCAGAAATGAACCAAATCAATATGAGTCTTTTTGCGAAATTTTCTCTTTATAAATTTGGATACTCCTTCTCGTCATGTATTTTCTTCGAATCAGATATTAAAAGTCCAGGAGGAAAGTGCTTACTTGAAAATCAATAAGAATAAGGCATGCTTTTCTAATTAATGGAATCAATTTCCACTAACACAACAACCCCATCATCAAACGAGTTTTTCCGCGGTCTATGCATTTGGAAAATTATATTTATTATATATTGATGACTGGTACAGATAAATATAATTAACATGTGTGAAAGAGTAAACGTGTATAAAAATTATATGTGAACAAATCAAAACTCCAATTGAGTGTTTCAAAACCATCCCGTCCTAACAACTACCGACCGTTAGTTCCTTTCTTGTATCCTCTGCTTATCAAACAATGGCATTGTTATTTCATACATTAAGACATGCACGCGTTGACCATAAGTAAAAGAGCAGAAGCGTTCACCGTTGTTGGATCATGGCTATCATGGATCAGTTTTTAACTTAGCTTACCAATTAAAAAAAAAAAATTATATTCACATATCATGTATTGCTCATTTCTAGAGCTTACAAGTAATGACTCCTCGGAGCAGTCCATGACTAGAAGCCCAAAGTGTATAACAACGTATAACGGTAGCTAGAAAGGTATATGATATCATAAAAATCAATTATTGTAAATACTCTCTTTTGAAATTTTAATCAACTTTAGTATCCATGTTTTAATCTATATAACTAATGTGACCTGTATCTGGTAACCGTGATTATTTTTGTCTGTTTCAGTAATACATCAGAAACCAAATGTATCAGAAGAAACCACATCGGGCGTTGAATCCAACGGTCCACACCGAGTTGTAGACACACCCTATTTTATTGTCTGTAGGTCAACATTAACCCACATCGACATTTTATGCAACTTTTTATATTATAGAATCAAAGATATATGATTAATAACTCAGTGGCCTTAAATATGAACATTGTTACTTCCTTGTTCACTTGTTACGAGACTTATTACTATGTAGTTTACACTTAATGCCTAGCATTTCGACTGTCTCTTTGTGTAAATATGTTTACCTCTAGTAGAAACCAATTTCAGGAGGTGTACTGTTTCTATTGTCTGCTTAAATGTTATATATAACGTATGAATGGATAAAATAACGACATAAAACAACTAATATCTGACTACTCTGTCTACATTGGATACAATTTGAATACAGGGCGGAACATTTAAAGTTTGATGCACTATTTTGGATGGACTCAAATTAGGGACTGGACAGGACGTTTTTAAGGACAACAATTACCTTGAATATGCATGTAGAGGGTACTTCAGAAATCGCCCAATAATAGTAACTCTTAATGGCGATATATGGCATCAACTCTAGCATTACTATATTAGTGTAATAATAGCAAATTCACCTCACACTTGCATGTAAGGCCAATATTTTTTTTGGAGGAACAAGCCTTATCTTTAGAATCTTCATATCCTGCACCCTTCATTCTTGATTTTGTGATTATATTTCTTTTCCATTTAGATTCAATTTCGGTTTATCTTCTTTGCATTTAGTACATCATTTGACATGTATAAATCACTATTTTGTGTCTCGCTCTATTAGAAAAGAAAATCTAACAATTTGCTGACTAATATCTTCCGATTAATACAGCTAAACCCTCCCTAAAAGCAGAATCTAATTATAATACATAAACAAAGCAACGAGGTGTACCAATTACTACCTGTCCACAGACACTGACTAAAAACATGAATATTACTCAAACTGACATTAAACGTTTCCTTGCATAAAAGACTTCTGACCCTGTACTGAAACCTTTCTGTGAGGAATGTTAAAAACTGTCCCTTGATAATGCTCGTAAAGAGTGCCTTGAACGAAGCCCATTTAATGTAGACAGGTATAAGGAACAGTAATAAGGGAACCAAGTTTGCCCAATGTTTACTTTTCAATTTTCCACGACACCAAAATGGACTGAGCCCTTGTGTTGCATTTAGCGAATTTAGTCAGTTATGCTCAAGTTTGGCAGTTGTGTTGAAGATCCGGGTAAGGGGGGGGGGGGCAATGAGGAGTGCCCAAGCAATAATTGGTCTACAAATCTGGCCTATCGGGATGAATTAACTTCTTTGTATTTCTGTATGAAAAGTTTAAGGGGAAGCCTCTGTCAGTTTCTAATAGTGAAACACTGCCTCAAATTGCTTTCTGTAGTTTCCGGTATAGTTTTTTTTTCATAAATTGGCCCTTTAATTTTAACATATCAGCCTAAAGAGAAATTTTACATAACATTTTAAATATTCCCTATTACCCCATTATATAGACAGAAAGGAGATAGCTTGTGTATATCAATCCAAATTCATCCTTTCCTTCGATACGTTTACATGAGTTAAACACGGAAATGTTTAAAATTACCTCTGATGGATAGATGACTTTAATTTTCTATAATTGTTTTTTGTTTATCAGCGATTTTATATAGTAATCTAACGTTTTGTCACTTTTAGAGAATGCTACCCGTTACGCTTTTGTAAAACTGTATTATTGTTTATTACAGATCATTTGATACAATCTGTTACAATTGTTTCTACACATCGTAAATTATAATATATACAGAACATGCAAGATATTACTCGTCAAAACCTTGTAGTTTTACCAGTGATAACAGACAATTTTGTAGCGATTTTAATTAAAGTAATCCTAAAAAAAACTAAAATAAAATATTAGAAAACACTTTTTTAGTTAATTTCTTTATCTATCCTAAACCATTTAATTAGATACCAACTTGTTTCGTGTATTTGGCAAATTAACAATCTTGAGAAAAAACAAATAGACATCAGACTACAATAATTCTTTAAGGACATGAGGAACTAATCTTAATTTTATACGCTTCAAAACCATTCAAACCGTTTATGTCTTTACTTTACCCCTACACTACTAGATTTATTTTTAAAAATATTAATAATATATATATAATATATAGTATATATATATTTAATACTATATATATACTATATATACAATTAATATATATATATATTCAGGCTAATACTATTTCTAAATAAACTTTATTTTAGTCGTTATTTTGCCATAAATTAAATAAAAATCTTTCATTGTTATATGTGGCGTTGTTGGGGGTGTTTATAATCGTCCTAATTACATAAACGAAAAGATTGTTAAAGTAATGAGTATATACACTGTTGGTAGAAAAAACACAATTTGCGTATGTATATATGTACAAAGCTCTTTGTGGTCACAGAGTTTAATTTTTTTGCTTTAGTTTAAAAAATTAGAGCTTCCAAATTAGCCATTTTAGTCAGGTAATAGTTTTACTCCTGCCCATGATGGAAAGTTTATGAAGAAATAGTAACAAGAAATTCGTGGTTTTTGATGTATAACGTTGTATTTCGATACATACAAGAACCATTAATGATTGTATTATTTATGTAAAGGATCAACATGGGTTTAAATGCAAAATATTTGATCTATTGTAAATCAACATTATGCAAAAACATTGAGTATGTGAGTTACTGAATTAATTACAGTGATAATAAAATAAAGTATTCCCCAATTCAAATCTTATAAAAGATTATTTTTATCATATGATCGTTCGATCTAATTCTTAATACAGTTTTTTTTTACAGATGTATACATGTTTTTGGTTGGCTTTTAACATTAACCTTCATATCTTTACTGTGGCCCAAATAAGTATACCACAAACTAAACAAACCACGACAGAAATAAAGTGTGTATACTTGCGCCAAATTTCGACTATGTTAAAATTATACGAAGAGGCTTTTTGAGCATTACACTTGTTTTAACGTCAAATATACAAAAGGGACGAGGACAAAAATCATACACGTTTGGGCGTGTAAATTCCACTTATCTACTGATATTTGCATAGATATGGTGAAGTTAAATCTGCTAACTTCCGCCCCAACATTTGACCTTTTCATTTTAATTTGTCCTAAATAAAATACAACAGGAAGACAGTTGGTGTGACGATTATTATCCCTGAATACTTTAATTAGTGACAACAATAGATCCTAGCAGATGGAGAGCGATCAGTTCTTGCTTTTACCTCCGGCTTTTTAGAATTAGTGTACTTCTTTTTTCAAGACTACAATTGTTTTAAAACAGAACCGTTGGATATTACCCCAACACTATTAATTTATTTTCGTAAAGAATATCGATGTTTATGTATGTTATGCGTCCAGTGTTAGTACCATAAGTCAACCATCGAACACACGTCATAAACAGATTTGATATAAGAAGGTAAAAAACTCTTCCAATGATTTCCGTTAACTGGAAAACAATTATTTAGTTTAACATCGTAAAACCGACTCAACTCACATAACAGAGAGAAAAATATTTTTAAGGCCACATAAACTAAACGCTCAAAAGTTCTTTAGTAGTTGGTTGTTTTAACGTGATAAAAAAACCAATCATCTATATCATGGTTTTTTCTATAGCAAATTTTGTTTGGTTATGGTAATGTGGATTATTTTGGTGCCACGAAGCAAAAAACTCTATTTAATTGTCCGTATTTACCGACAGCAGGAGAAACAAAGTTTTATCAAAAACAGTTTGAGCCGATTCCGTTGGAATTATACATAGCTCGGCGCCTTCTTTCCATTTCCATATTTCATTCTCAGAAAACTTCTGAACTTGCTTAAGGTTTAAAAGTTGTATTGGTTATTGGTAAACATTGTAATATTACATAGTTTATCCCGAAACATAATTAATTTGAGTAATAGCAAAACCTATTTTATTTAATTATTTTGAGATAATTAATATAGTTTTATTCACTACGCTTTAAATGTTAATATACTTTTTACAAATCAGTGCTTGAGAAGGAAACGTTTATAACATTTGCGGTTTTATTCATTAATTTTAATATTCAATTTTCAATTTTAAGATAATTTGTAATCAATGCTGGCATTTATTTCTCATATTAAACTTAATAATATTAACACTAAATATCAAAAATACAATAATAAGAAAATTAATAATAAATTACCTTTTGTTGATTACTTCTTAAATTGTAAACTTTTAAAATCTGCGAACCTAAAAATATTCCCACAGTAACGGTTCACATAAAAGGTATACACATAGTGGTTTTCATCTATAGTTGCGGAACAAATATTGTTTAATCTATATATTTTTACAAATTATTTCCTTCTTAGAATATTAATTTTAATGAAAAATCGCGGTCCTTAACTCCTTTGGTTCATATACGCAAAACCTAAATTAAAATTTTTATACATTTTCATTAAACTAAAGAGGTTACATCATCTTTAATGCTATAAAAAATCATAACAGATCGAGTTAAAATTTTCATAAAAGTTTATTTACTACTTAGTAACCAAATAACTCATGTAAAAATTTATCTAGAATTAATAATCATACATATACTATAATTATTTGAGGCTTTTTAGTATCTCAAGAAAACAATGTTCTATTGGATTGAACCACGTAGTTATACAGTTTGGCAGTAATAAGTATGAATTTTAATTAAAACGATCCACGGCAAAATTTATGCCCACGTTAAAACCATATTATGAATAATGCCAATCTCCTTTTGACATTATTTTTATTTTATATGCTATTGTTTATGTGTGATTATTTTAAACGTTAACACCGCTTTCACACACTATATTGAAAATTATATGGATTATTCGTAACAAAATTGAGAATATTTATCATCTTAAAGGAAGCAAATGAAAACTGTAATTTTTTTTTATGTTTTGGTTATAGGTAAAGTTAAACAACCTTACCTAATACTTTGGCAAACTTATAACAGATTTACTCCTAATCTTGCATATAAAAATTTTATATATTTTTAAAAATATCTGGAATTAAAAATGTATATTAATCGTAACATACTACCAAATCGAATATTACTAAACATTGACAAATACCTTAAATCCTCCTAAGTAAAATGTTCATTTAGTTTGTATAAAATTTAATTCAAACTTATCAATAAATAAGTCTAACCATCTTAATTTATTAACTCATCATAAAATAACTCCGCTATCCTAGATACGGTGTATAAAATGGCGGTTAAAAAATTAAACATAACACGGCAGGTTTCTTTTCGACAGTTTTAGGTGGTAAATATATGTAATAAACTCTTCTATTTGTACTATTTACATTTTATTTATTTTGTAGAAGGTTTTTTTTTTAGGACTCTAATAAATTAATATGGATATTGGATTACGGGACGAGGTTTAATGGAAGCTTCCACCAGGTGACCAATTTAGGCATTCATATCCGAAAAGGAGGACCACGGTTTGAAGGGATATCTACCAGGGAACCATTAATGTTATGATTTTATGCTGTACTTTCTATGAAACTTCCTATTTTATATATAGTATATATATATTTCTTGTTTTAACACAATTATAACATTTATATTTAAGATTTTACATATCGTCTCACTGTACTTTTGTTTTGGTAATATAGACATTTTCTTTGTTATAGAATTATTCTCTTCTGACATCATTTCTGAGTAGGAAAAAATGGGTAGGGTTTTTAAGATCCTTAGCATATGTGAGAACTAAGGAAACAAACTCATATGCTAGATATGGGGGACTAATAATAAATTTTTATCCAACAATTAAATTAGAAATAAGGGAGACTAACACAATTTTTACTATAAAACAGCCTTCTACTTTCAATATAAACAGAATTAATCTTTATTAATAATGGCATATTTCAATATCGAAAGAATTTATTATAAAATACAGCTATGAATTGCTTATATTGGCCTACTTTTGTAACGGGATTGTTGTGGTTGACAATTAGCTCTAATTTTATATTCGTTACAAAGTCCTTCCTTTTTAAATTGTCTGGTTTAATTTACTTCAAAAAAAATTTAAGAAATATAAAACTTTTTGGTCTTCTTAATAATGTTTTTGAAAACTATTCAATCGTTGATTTTTGGGCTTTTTCTTGCTTAAATTTTGAAACTTCCAACTTTCTTTAGAACATAAGCTTTCCTTCCCCCCAAAAACGGTACATTGGGTTACATTTGTTTTAGCCTTATTGTTTCAAATTAGTATCTTTAACAATAGCTTTCTTACAACTACAGACCTATTGTGCAGGCAATTGTGGTAATTCCGTAATTGATTTGTTATTTTATTTGGTAAAAAAACCCCACAGATTTCATATTTTTTTTTTTTTTTTTTTTTTTTAAGTCCATTCGGGTTTTGGGTACATTGTTTGAAAAAAGATCAAATATTCAATTTGTATCTCTTTATACGTACAAAAAATAAATGGAGGGAACACAGAAGTCATAGTAGCTATCGAATAAATCTGTGATTGATTGGGGTTGAAAATGTTTTGACCAGTTTATTGAGAGTAAATGGAAAATCGGCTTTCGCTCACTCTCGTGGTACCATACTACAATTAACCTAACCTTATTTTAGTCAAGGAGTTCTAAATAACTTTAAAAACGAATACACTTTAAAACTAACAATTGTCGCATAACTGTGCCGGTCTGTGATGGATCGATTTGATAGTGGAGGAAAGTGAACAAAGGAATTAAGGTGGTGCTGGAAAGCTGTATACAAAAGTTACTCACCCATTTCTCAGATGTATTTCAAAAGGACGTTGATGGAACCAAAACTCGATCTTTTTAGAGATTGGAAGTGTAGGGATTGCCGAACCTCATTCAGCCACATGCATCCTCTCACAAGGTAAGCAAACGAATCTACTAAAGAAACTGCTTTTAAAAGCACCTTGAAGATTTCAAGCAACAACAAAATGTTTGTCGAGTCTTAAACGTCTGTGAGAGTAGAGTTTAAATAAGCTCTCGGGGTCTATGCAGTTTGTCTCTGATATAGATTGGAATGAGTCAACTTAATCTAATGAGTAGGCAAATAAAGAGTGAGATGTTAGCATTAGTTAAGAATAGAAAAGGAAAAACCTTCGGTAATTTAAATTCGGCCTTACAGCTTGTAGGTGGACTCTCTGAAAGGCAGAGTTTCGCTCACTTGAGCAATAGCCAATATTCCAAGGAAGAGTAATCTTGAAAATTAACGGCGATCCCAGAGAAAACAAAAAGAGAATGTGTAGACCTGGTGACAAGAGATGTTGGAGCTTGCCCTCTAGGAGTTCAAGGATCCAGGAGAACCGGGAACCATATCATAACCAGCACACCCGAGTTACTCCATCTTTCAATTAAGGATCGAATTCCCACCCCTTCATTCGTACCAGTTTCTTCAAGAAGGGACCGTCAGAGATACCTTTGCTCAACAAGTTCAAGGATAAAGAAGACGATGATCAGCCGAGCAGATCAATGCCGCCCTTCCCGCCCAGACAGAAAATCTAGCCCACGTACAGTTGAACACTTGACACCGTTAACGAAAACAAAAATCTTTTCTGTCAAAAATGAAAAAATAAGTTCAAAGAAATTGGTGTACAAGTTCGCTTGGTGTTAAATGATGGTCAAGTTCTTTGTGCGGAAGGTGGTGAAGGGGAGACGGTTCATTAGGATTGAAAAACGATGTGGAAACTTCAACAAGATGAAGTAACAAGTAAGTTAATGTATATTATGACCTTTGTTATTTACACCCCTAGCTATGTATTCCTACAAAAAAGAGTATGTTATAAAGATTGCATATTGCTGCCTTACTGCTTATTATAATCAATTTTATTTTTGTATTTATTTATTTTTAGCTTGTTTAGGCTGTTTCTATAAATCGTATTTTTATTCTGTTATATTCTGTTTTAAACTGTATATTTTATTTATTTATTGAAGTCTATATGGATGTGTTGTTCAACTATAGGTGGTATTTATTTTGTTTGATCTCCCCCCCATTCCAAAATTTTTCTGCGTATTTGCTTTTGTCTATTTGTTAATAGTTTAATTTGTCTGTTTATGTAGGTTTTATAGTCCTTATATTATTCCTATATTTATATTATATTTATTTTTATCTATTCAAATCTTATTTTATTAACATTTGGCTCCTGATAAAGAAGGGGACACGTAGCTTCATAAATTAACCATTGTTATTGGTTCACAAAAAAAACTCGCACTTCCGAGTTACAAGATTTTCTTTTACCTGGAAAATGACTGGAATATATTACAATTTTCTATATGCAAACTATAAGGGTCTAGTAGTCTATGAGGATAAAAGATTTTAACAATTTAGTTTGCAGAAATAGATAGAATGAAAATGTAGGATTCAGGTTATATTGTTTCTTTAGCGAAATCACTTTGGATTGATAGTGATGAGCGCTAGTTTTTTAATTATAAATATACCAGGCTTATAAACGTTTTTACAAATTGTAATATCCAATGATTAATTTATAGAGCAGGTGGTTGGTTTTATGTTTTTATAGATTAATTCACAATTAGAATGCACTCAGAATAAGCCCTCCTTTCAATATTTTCATCCAGCTGATTCTCTTTTTGATTAAATATTAAAATAAATAAAATCCTTATTTTAAGCTGATATGTTTTATATAGATTGCATATTACACACTGTGAAAACGGTTTTTCTAGACTTGAACTAGCACAGCTCCTTTTTTTAGGGAGTTATAAATAAAAACGAGGTTTAAATAACAGTTATACGTTCCGGAGATTATAAAATTATTAATATTCTGGAAACTTAGCACTAAAGCAACTTTAGTTTTACAATTAGTTATATTATACATAATATATGGATTTACATATCTTAGTGAATTACACCATACAAGAGAATAGCAAAATTCCAAAACACTTATTTATGATATCTTCTTGTTCGACATAGATATATAAATCTCTTTTCTAGTGGTGTGTTTGAGATGGTAGGTATTACTGATTCGGCTCCCACTGTGTCTTTGTGGTACTAAAGTTTAAAGGGGGACTCATCCAAGACTAATAAAAAGTTCAACATGATAGTTTATGTTCGTAAGTTTGTAGTCGATTTTTAGTCGTAGTTAAGGATAAGTTAAAAAAATATGAATTGGTTTGTAAGGTTATCTTTCTGAGGAAGAATGTTAACTTGTTGTTTTAATAAAATTTCAAGAAGAAATGTTAAACGGACTAGTTGCTAGGATAAGTAGCTAGTAAGCATAGATTTTTTCTTTAACTCACATTAAAAAATAAGAAAAGGCATAATTTTATTATGGAGCCCCTTGGATGACCTTTCAAATATTTTAAAAAAAATAGATAAAAGAAAAAAAAGCTGTATACAAATTTCAAGAAGCCGGGACCTTATGACTCAGCTTTTTCTCTAAACTATTTCAAACAATTTTTCTACCAACTTAAAATCTGAATAATCGATTTTCACAAAAATAACGAGGATTTTTATTCAAAACTGTAAAGGGAGGATTGTTTCACAACAATGGAACATTTATTAATAATATTAATAAACTGGTTCGCAGCCGCAAAGTTAATAATTGTATTGAAGCGTTATTGAATTGGATTAATGGGACTGTGAATAACAGAACCGTGCAGCGCTAATCGACACAAGAAATCATAACAAAATCCATCTTATCTCGATTACAGTCTGGTCAGCCAAGTTACATTTCACTGACCGAAATTCTCACGTTCCCACCCAATGGTTTACCTTAAATTTCCCCCTTCTTCATAGCTGCCTACCTCAGTAGACTGAGATCAAAAACAGTTTTGCTCTTAATGTTGAAAAATAAAAAGCATCTTACAGGTTTAAATGATCATTTTTAGCGTATAATTTATTAAAGACATTGTTATTGAATGGACATTGCCCCGGATTATTAAGAGTGTATAACCAATATTAGTTTCAATAATGGTATGTTTTTCCAGACCAAATATTATATTAAGTTCAGTTTTTGTCGCCCCTTTTGAAAAAGCCCAATTCATATAAATTAAAAAAAATAGAACAATACCTAAGACCGATAATCCCTGCTTTCATGTTTTTTCTAAAATTATTTGATAAAAATAATGATGATAAGATTAAATAACTTTTTAATGAGAACGAACTTTTTTAAGCAGTAAAAACACATTTTAAGGTCTTTGTATTTAAAGGGAGATCCTACTGAAAGTGCATTAATTACAGTAACATGATTATATTTTCACCGGTTTAAACTCGCAACTTAAAACAGTTGGTCTCTTTATTGATTTAAAAAAAAGCATTTGATATGGTGAATCATGAAATTCTTCTAACAAAATTAGAACTAGCAGGAATTAGAGGTGTTGCTCTAAACTGGTTTAATAGTTTTATCAAAGAAAGGAGACAACAAGTCAAAATTAACAACACTTTTAGTGATTCAAAAATTGTCCAAACGGGTGTCCCTCAAGGTTCTGTGACCTCAGCCACTATTTTTCTCATTTTTATTAATGATTTGTTGAACCTTAATTTCCATGGAAATATTATCGCTTTTGCAGACGACATTGCACTTTTTTATACTCACAAAGACCTTAATTCACTAGACATTTTAATCAACAATGATCTTTTAATACTCAGAAAATGGTGTTCTGCAAATAAAATGCAGGTTAATGTAAATAAGACCAAGTTTATAACTTTTGATTTTTTTTTGGTTTAGATCTACCCTCCCCCTTGATATTTCACTCCACATCCTGTAATTTCCAATTATGTACCTGCCAGCCCTTAGAAAAAAGTAAAAACTATGAAAATATTTGGGAATTTTGCTCGACGAAAAATTAACTTTTGAACCTCATATATTAGATTTACACGCAAAACTAAGATCACAAATTAAAAAAATTTTATTTTTTGAGAAGTTTTTTAACTTGACACTCCTGAGATCACTATATTTTGCCCTCATCAACTCAAGACTGCAATACGCTTTACCATGATGGGGAGGAACATACAAAACATCAATAGATAAGTTAAGAACCACTCAACATTACTTTTTACGTATAATTCTTAAAAAATAAAAAAAAAAGAACAACGTCTTTTCCATTATTTAAACAATTACAAATTGTACCCTTTCAGCATCTTTTCGTTTTTAAAGTTCTGAGATTATTTTATATCAGAAGTGGGAATAGAGAAAACACATGCCAAACCATTTTCACAATACAAGAAGTCTTGTAAATAACTGTTTTAAATAACCCAAAGTCAATATACCAGTTACATGGTATACTTTAAATAAAAAATAAAAATTTAATAAATAAAATTTCAAATTAAAAATATTAAGCAAAAAATAAAGGACAAAAATCTTATTTTAGAATTGTAAATGGATAGGGAATAAAAAGGTAAATTTATATTGTAATCCAGCGGCAGGCACAACGCGCTTGGAATCTGGTCTAAACCTGACTTGATGGCAGTGAATGCTAAACAATAGTTTACAGTGGACTCAATCTTTTGTTAGGGGGCGAACCTGCGTTGGAGAGAGATTTAAACAGGCCTGCAGGAACAGGAGCGTAGTCGGTGCAGGCCGAGAAACCACGCTCTGCTACCATTCCGAGTTGAGAAAGCGATAGAGTAAAGTCTTTAGTGCGAGTTTAAAAGTAGCGTGGGGCGTAGGATCCGTCGGTATAAATTATATTAATACCGAACTCCAAGACCTTCACGACCAAAGAGCTAAGTACTTTTGACCTGAATTATTAAATTTTTCTAAATTTGAAATTTGCAAAATTAAGAAGTGAATTAATTTGAAATTGGAATTGAAAATTTGAAATTAACGATCAAATTCTGTTGAGTGTGGACTATAATATATATAAAATTGTAAAGGAGTAAGTTATTTAAAGTCGAACTTAAAATTTCATTGAAATTATAGGGATTGTAGTAAAAATTAAGAGCTGCAGGTGCTGCACCATTTTCCTGTAGGAACTTTGTGAAAAAATTCCTGTTGAGAACTGTTTAGTTTTGTTTGAGAATTTTATTTGAAAGAAGTTTATAATTATTATTTTATTAGTTTTTGAGAAGAAGCCTATTTAATTTATTTCATTCAAATTTATTCAAGATTATTATTTTATTTTTATATTTTATACACACGTATTTAGATGACAGTGAGCCCATATTAAATTGAAAGTGCCTTGCCAAAGGAAGTAGTAATTTTAACCTATTGTTTCAAAACATTGTTTTGGTGGAATACAAGGTTAATAATTGACATTTGAATTGATTTAATAAACCTGAATATTTCTAGAAAGGTGCAGTTTTAATTTCCACCAGTATCTACTTAAATCTTAAGAGTTCGAGACTATTTTAGGGTCATCATAATAAAAACAAAAAATTTTGTATATTAACATTCAGTATACAAATAAGTGCGCCACTCTGCTTTATTCTGGTGAACCTTAATAAAATTGAACTTAGTGGTTGTAAATTAATAAGTGGCTTGGATACTGGAAAATTATAAAGTGTTTAATATTAAACTTTTAAAATGGCACTTAAGGTGGACTTGTTAACCAAGGAGGAATTGGACTATGAAATTAGGTTAAGAGGTGTGGAAGTGTCTCCTAGTCTTAAGGTGATAGATTTAAGGAAAAAGTTACGGCAGTTAATAAGTCTTGATGTAAATAGTAATTATTTGAACCTGAGTGGAAAGGTCGTTTTCAAGGAGGAATGGGATAAAAATTAAGTTAGAAAACCCAACTATTAGGAACTAGACTGGAGGAATCCATTGAACAGGGACCTAACATTGGACATAGTTAGGTGTGAAACAAAAATAAATCATTGGCAGCGCCGTCTGACTAACTTAAGTACATTGTTTAAAATCGAAGAGAAGGATATAGCTTAAACATGTTGAAAACCGGAATAGTATATTAAGTGAATTGTTGTTAAAAATAAAAAACCTAAAAATTGACAAGGATAACATCTGATAACTTGGTGCGCAAGCTATCTTGATTCCAATCTGGAAATAGAAGGTGAGCTGGAAGAGGCTGGTAAACCGGAAGTGAAAGATAAGTCTGGTCTAAATATGAGAGATGATGTGTTTGTTTCGGGACGGCCACATTTTAAGTTATAATAAACTACCGAACCCCAATTGAGCGTTATTTGAAGGAGTTAAAAATCTGCGATGGATTAAATGTTCAAGAATTATTAGAATTATTTAAAATAATCTTGAAACTTAAAAAGGAAACTAAATGTACGGAAGAGGATATTATGGAGATTGCGATTTCACATAGTCAGGGAGCTCTTTTGTCGAAACTATTGGAAATAAAACAGGACAATGTCACGGTCAAATTAATGCTTGAAATATTATTGAATTATTTCGTACCATATCATCAGCGTGAACTTTTGAAATTTGAAAAGGTGCACCGTCCCCAAAGATATAATGAAAGCTTATCCAACTACATTATAGACATTAAGGAATCAGTAGAAGTTACTTTGTTGTAATATAAATGAAAGGGATGTTGTGGAATTAATTAAGGTGGGAATTAATCCTGAAACCAGAAATAAACTAGTGTTTATGGGAAATCCGAGCACATATTCCGAACTGGATGAGATGTGTATAAGGGCGAATAATGTAGGTTATGCTGACAACGTGAGAAAAACGGGGAATAATTTGAATGTGAATAGGAAGTATAATGTACCGGTTAACAGGATCAGGGCGAGGCAAGAAACAATAACTTGTTATAAATGTAATAGACCTGGTCATTATGCTTATCAGTGCCGGAGCTAAACAGGAAACCATGTTTTAAAACCAGCGGAGACCTATTGTAAACCACACTCCAGCTATTAACCCCGAAAATGTAGGTCGTAATGTACAGGAGTCAAAAAACTAGTTAATAGGGAAAGTTCGAACAATGAGTTAAGGAAGGGCGAACTTTCCCAGTTACCTAAAATTGTGTCCAACAAAAATTCACATGAATTATCTGCTAAATTAAATCATACTTGGCAAAAGAAAAATTCGGAAAATGTCAGTTCATTACCCAGTTTAGAAATAGATTTTGGCAAGAATATATCATTAAATGTATTATTAGATACTGGTAGTAGTATAAATATAATAAGTGATAGACTGTATAAACTATTATTAGAGAATAAGATTGTAAAGTGTTACCAGTTATCTAACCTGACATGTATGAGTGCTGAAAATAAGAAAATGTCCGTAATCAGCAGTGTAAATATAAAAATTAAAATAGATAGGTTTCACCTGGAAAGTGGAATTTCTTATAGTGAAGGACTTAGCCCAAAAGGCAGTTTTAGGAGCGAACTTTATAAAACATTCTGGTTTGTTAATAGACTTGAAAAATAATTGTTGTCGATTTGAATTTAATGTAGACAAGTGTATAAAATTTGTGCATAAATATTACAGTAGATTGTATGAACACCAATCACACATATAAAATAGGATGCGAAGAGGTTAGTAATGAAATAATAAAAATTATAAAGGAATTTCCAACGGTATTTACCGACAAAATTGGTAAAACTCTAGATTATGAGTATAAATTAAAAGTTAAAGATCATGAACCCGTAAAACTTAGACCATATCCATTGAATCCACCTAAAACAATTAAAAATAAAAAAAATTATTGACGAATTATTGGAATAGGACATTATTCAACCAAGTGTGAGTCAGTACTCCGAGTCCAGCCTTTTTAGTAGGTAGGGAAGATGGAAAATCGGAAAGATTAGTTGTTAATTACAAGGAGTTAAACAAGAAGTTGGAAGGAGTGAGTTATCCTATAGGCGACATGCACGAACTATATTACCATTTGAAGGGAAAACAAATTATTACTCAGTAATAGACTTAACCAAAAGTTTTTATCAAATAAGTTTAGCGAAGGAAAGCCAAGAGTTAACTACGTTTCTCGGTACCTTTCGGACGTTACAGCTTTAAACGAATTCCTTTTGGATTATTAATTGGAAGTGGGGTATTGTCGTCATATATGAATAAAATCTTAGGAGAATTGAGATTTACTTGCACTCTCCGCCTTTTTGGACGATATTATTGTGTATTCGAAGACATTGGAGGAACATTATATGCATTTGAAACAAGTGTTAGAGTGTTTAAAGAAAAATAATTCTTACTGTGAATCCGGAGAAAGTAAAATTTTGTTATAATGAAATTAAATTTCTGGGACATTTGGTTTCCAAAAGAACACTATAAGAATGGACCCTGACCGTACACGGACGTTATTAGAATCTCCGAGACCCGGGACAAGAAAGGTATTGCGAGGTTCATAGGGATGACTAGTTATTTCTCTAAAATTTATTCCAAATTATGCGGAAATAGCTCATCCACTCAATGAAATGAGGAAGAAGTCGTCCAAATTTTGTATGGGACCAAAAATGTCAGGAATTGTTCGATAAACTGAAACGAGCGGTTACCCGTCCCCCCCGTGTTAGCCATCCCTGACTTCAACAAGGAGTTTCACAGTCCCCAATGCGACGCGAGTGATAAGGCCCTCGGTTCCTGTTTATTACAGGAAGCGGGATAATGGACATTTAAAACCGGTGGCCTATTATTCGAGGAAATTTAATGAAAGTGAGGTGAAAACTTACTACCTATCAAAAGGAAGCTTTGGCAGTAGTCTGTTCAATAAATAAGTTCCGTAATTTCCTAGAAATGAGACCATTCAACTTAGTTACCGACAACTCAGCATTGGCTTGGGTATTGTCCCACTTTCGTAAATTAGGAAAATTAGGTTAGGCGCTGGGTGGAGGTTATATTGTATCTACCATTTAAAATTACGCATGTTAAAGGTAATCAGAACCCAGTAGCGGGACTATTTTATCTAGATTATTTCAAGATAGTGAAGTTGACAACAATGTGTTACATGGAACTAGAAAAATTAGTGAATAAGGACAAGATGAACGATAACCTCTTTAAAAATGAACAATGAAACTGTAAATAATAAGGACTTAGTAATAAGAGAGGAAACAGTGTCTATAAATAGTATAAGTACGATGCCTTTTAGCCTTTATGGACTTAAAAACGCATCAGAAGCAGGATGTAAATATAACTAAAATTATGGAGGGTGTATTGAACTATACCAATAGTGAATGTTTACAGTGTGGAAAAAGGGGTGTTATTTTATGTGAACAATAAAAACAATTCTAAATAGGATCTATTTAACCTGAGCACTTATTCAAGGTTGTATACGAGTATTATCACAACTCATTGTCTGGCTGTCACTTCGGCATTTTAAAAACACAACAGAAAAATAAATGAAAAGGTTTTAATCACCCTAAACTAAATGATTATGTGAAAAATAATGTAAAATGTTGTGAAGTATGTTTGAAAGCAAAAAGTAGCAACTGGAGGGACCAAGGACCTTTTGAACAGCAATCTGAGCCAGTCGTCCAATGCAGAAGTTATATATGGATATTTATGGGGCCATTACCTTGCATCTTCCAATCGAATGCAATACATCCTGATAGCAGTAGATGACTTCACCAAATATAATGGGATAATTCCACTCAGGAAATGCACCTCAGGTAATGTAATTAATGCATTAGAAAATAATATTTTCAAAAATTTTTTCTTTGCCTGAAGAATTCGTGACGGGATAATGGAACATATTTTGTCAGCGAGGAATTCAAAAATTATTTGTTTAATTTGGGCATAAAACAAAGGACCATTATACCTTATACTCCTCAAAGAAATAAAAGTGAAAGGCAAATTCGAAATTTAAATCAGCTTATTATCATGACTGTAAAAAGGAATTGGGACAAGGATTTGTACCATGGTGCAAATGGCCCTAAATACTTGTCACAATGAAAGCATAAAGTCGTCTGCATTTGAATTAATGTTCAGTTTCAAAGCAAATGATGGTTTGTCACTAAAATGGCAAATTAAAGATATTTGTGATGAAAAATGGAGCAAAGATAAGAATGCAAAGATGGTTGAAGCCTATTCAAAATTTAAAAAGACCAAAATGAGCTGAATTCGAGAAGAAAACCGATACAACCGAAATCCCAGGCAATTAAAAATGTATGATGTAGTTTATTGTAGAATTACAAATCAGCGATATAACCTAGATCTGAAATATGAAGGACCATTCAGAATAATTTCAATTATTAGCTCCAACTCATATGTAGTTCAAAATTTAAAAGAATTGAATGAGTTCCGTAGAATACACTTGCAGGATGTGAAACCCACTGGGGAAAGAAGAATGCATATTTAAATATGACAAAACAAAATAATTACCGAGGGGTAAATAATTTGAATTACAAAAAAAAAAAATTTTTAAAGGAACTGATTAAAAACTATGACGAATTAAATTAGTTGTAAGAATGAAGAAAAACTATATTAGATGTAACGCTGTATGTATGTATGTTTGATTTGAGAAATTTCAGTACCAAGGAAGATTAAATTAGAAAATATATTGAACAATTGAGGAAATTCTACAGCCCTGTTAAATTGTAAATATTAACTTGAATTGTAATCTTTGTAAAAATGTATTTTTAAACTTGAAGAAACCTCAAGAGGAATAAAAAGTTTATGATTTAGATAAAAGGGCACAGGTGAAGTAAACAGTTGCGATAACTACATGGTTTGGGAGAGGAGGAGTGTATTAAAACAATTCAGTATTTATTTTTCTGAATAATGCACAAATCCGAAACTTATGGTCCGTAATTAATGTTATTAACATGTGTTATTTATGTTTGTATGTAAAATTAATAACTAACACGAATGTTGGAATATTAATTTAAACTTGTTAGTTTGATAAAATTTATGCCAAGGAAGAGGGGAACAGAAGAAAAAAGACTGTTATTTCTATGATAAACAACGGTATAGGTAAAAATAATAAAATAAGAACTGACACCACCCGTCTGGGGGATATGTTTTTAATTCTATATGAAGCTGCATCAACCAGTGAATGGGCGAGCCAAGGACACACAGCCGTGCAGGGCAAAGGTTGCAATAAACATCCCACAACAACAATCACCGTCTACCCTCGTTCGAACCCATTGTGAAGGATTATCTGGATGGACTATTCTTTATGGTAGGACTTAGAATTGTAAAAAGGTAGGTGGCAATTGGACTCTTAATATTTGCATTAGTTTAGGTCAAGGTTTCTATTGGGGAACTTAATTGTTTAAGTTTTCAAAAACAATCTGACAATGTATGGACTCTTTTAAAAAGAATTTATAATAATTAACGCGTGGTTAAAATAACTTGACAACTAGTATGCTGCCTCTTCTTACAACTATTTATAAAAAATAAATTAAAACAAATATTATAAATAAAAATAAAAGGTTTTGTAGATTTTATGATGCATGTTAAGGCTAGGTGGAAATACAATTTCTAAAGGATGTGAGATAAATTCTTAGATTTAAGTATAAAACTTGGCAGATACCAAGCGCTTTAAGGGGGGGTGTGTATACCAATTACATGGTATACTTTAAATAAAAATAAAAATTTAATAAATAAAATTTCAAATTAAAAATATTAGCAAAAAAAAGGACAAAAATCTTATTTTAGAATTGTAAATGGATAGGGAATAAAAAGGTAAATTTATATTGTAAATCCAGCGGCAGGCACAACGCGCTTGGAATCTGGTCTAGACCTGACTTGATGGCAGTGAATGCTAAACAATAGTTTACAGTGGACTCAATCTTTTGTTAGGGGGCGAACCTGCGTTGAGAGAGATTTAAAACAGGCCTGCAGGAACAGGAGCGTAGTCGGTGCAGGCCGAGAAACCACGACGCTCTGCTACCATTCCGAGTTTGAGAAAGCGATTAGAGTAAAGTCTTTAGTGCGAGTTTAAAAGTAGCGTGGGGCGTAGGATCCGTCGGTATAAATTATATTAATACCGAACTCCAAGACCTTCACGACCAAAGAGCTAAGTACTTTTGACTGAATTATTAAATTTTTCTAAATTTGAAATTTGCAAAATTAAGAAGTGAATTAATTTGAAATTGGAATTGAAAATTTTAAATTAACGATCACATTCTGTTGAGTGTGGACTATAATATATATAAAATTGTAAAGGAGTAAGTTATTTAAAGTCGAACTTAAAATTTCATTGAAATTATAGGGATTGTAGTAAACATTAAGAGCTGCAGGTGCTGCACCATTTCCTGTAGGAACTTGTGAAAAATTCCTGTTGAGAACTGTTTAGTTTTGTTTGAGAATTTTATTTGAAAGAAAGTTTATAATTTAATTATTTTATTAGTTTTGAGAAGAAGCCTATTTAATTTATTTCATTCAAATTTATTCGAGATTATTATTTTATTTTTATATTTTATACACACGTATTTAGAGGACAGTGAGCCCATATTAAATTGAAAGTGCCTTGCCAAAGGAAGTAGTAAATTTTAACCTATTGTTCAAAACATTGTTTTGGTTGAATACAAGGTTAATAATTGACATTTGAATTGATTTAAATAAAACCTGAATATTTCTAGAAAGGTGCAGTTTTAATTTCCACCAGTATCTACTTAAATCTTAAGAGTTCGAGACTATTTAGGGTCATCATAATAAAAAAAAAATTTTGTATATTAACATTCAGTATAGTCAACAAAGTTATTTTTTGTCCACTCCTTTCAATATCTAGGTCCAAAAAATTTCAATCAGTTGCCACTTCAGATCAAAATTATTAAATATTTCAAACACTTTTGCAAAGAAACAATCACTTGGCTTCCTTCACAACAAGATGTAGAATATCTTAATTATGTCTTAGTAGAATTAAGTAGTATAAATAATTGTTATTTTCTTACTAGTAGTTTTCTGATATAAGATTTAACTTTAACCCATTTATTAGACATATTTATTACCTACTTATTATTAAATGTTTTATGTATTCATTGAATAATAACTATTTTCATATTCATTACAATTAAATTCATTTACTAATATTATTTTTTTCTTTCCAAATTGTTGTAAGTAGTTGAACTCACAGATGTTACAGTTGGCGATTTTCTTTTATAAGTATTCTAAATGCTAGACTATGATATACTATGTTAATGTATTTTATATTTTGTATAGTTTCAAGTGGTCACGCTACTGGATAAAGTGGCCAGATTAATTTCTCGCTTTTTCCAATATTGTATTGCTGCCTTGTACTTATGGGAAATAAATTCATTTATTCATTTAAATTACTTTTATAAAACCTATTATGGAAAAATGTAACATAACTCAAAATGACGTTGAAAAAACTTTTGATTGAGGATTATTATTGCACATTTTTTAGTTATTCAATCTACATGTAAACAAAATACAGACAATTTCACACTTATAGTTTTAGTATTCATCCCGAAAAACCAAACAAATTAAAAAGTTTTCTCTTTCTCAACTCATGCCGATGGATACTTTTGATAGTTTAGTCCTCAAAAAGCTATATAATATGGAGAATGGAACGTATTAACGATACGTATATGGAACGTAATACGATTTCGTTAGATTTTGCGTTATGGCGTATGGCGTACACAATGTTTATTGACGTTTAAAATTTAAAATTTCATAGAAGCAATTAAAGAGGTAATTATGAAACAGTATTTTATTAATCTGAGGTTAAGTTATAACTCACTCAGAATGTAATGTGAAGCACGACAATATCTTGAAAGAGGGATTTTCTGGTTTTAAAATTGATGGCCTTATATCCTACCTCACGACGCGTCGTTGTCCTGTTATGCAAACAGAACGTAAGCTCTCAATAACGTAGCTGCAAACAACGCATATAGACATAACAATATACAATGTGTAAAACCATCCATATTTCACGTGATCTTCGTTACGAATTAGAATAATTTTAGTACTTTAGAACCATATATACGAATATTTAAAATTTATAAATGGATTATTTCTCTACCTTAACTCAATATTTCTAGTATCATAAATTTCATTTACGTCAGAACTGGCCTGTAGTTCTTCCAAGAGGACATGTCTGAAATTAGTGTAAAAGATCCTTTATTGCTCAAGGTTCTGGATAAAGAAGGCGCCTACTCCCAATATTAGTTACCCATCCTGAATATTATGTTACTACAGAAGCAGCGCACAGGTCTTTTGGGATTAAGTGCAATAATAGGTTTGTCAGCTTTTTTCCTAAGAAAAGGAAAGGAAATAAAATGTGTCTGTAAATTTTGTGGTGGTCAATGTTCAGTGGAGAAACGTTACCTCATCCCTAGTTGGGTGGATAGGCCTTGCCATAATAATAATAATTTAGGATTCTAATTGGGTAACGAGATACTTTCACGTTACCTGTGGGCCATGATTTTATATGATTTTGCGTGCAATTTTCCGTAATAACTTTTTATTAGAATTTTTTTGTGTTGCTATGATTTACTCTTACTGACTTTTCCATATTATGAAATTTCCGGTTCTTTTGTGTTTAGCTCTTGTGAACATTATACGTTTTGTTTTGTATAACGGAGACCCGAGCCACAAACTACTTTGGCTAAGACTCCAGACGTGCACAGCAATACGTCTAACTTTTTAGCCGCATTAAATACGGTTTCAAAATTGCGCCTCCCTGATATTAGCCTTTGTATGTACCGTGCGGTAAAAGTACCCATACATCAAATACGTAGTTAACCATAACTACTTCAGCTTAAGTATTTGCTCTATCCAGCGTAGTCTTCTAATAAGTTTTTTTTAAAATATACGTGTTCACTGCAGGCGACAATAACGTATTAACTGCCAGCTCATTGATATGCTCATAGAAATGTTCGGCAACAAGAATTAAACAATTTAAACTAGATTTATCTGCCAATGTTCAGAATTTCTGTTATTACACAACTATTTGTCCCAAATTGCCACTTCCCTTTTACATCGATACCATGCTAAAAGAATTTCCTTTTATTAAATTAGACTAATATTTTAATTTTCATAAATTAGTCATCGCAGACCATGTGATGATAACTTATATATAAGTGGCTACGCTACACATACTTTGGTGATCCGGTATAGCTGATCGTAGACGCTATAGATTACATCAAATACATGGCCGAGTGATTTCCTATATAAATCCCTATAGAGATACGCTGCAAAAATAGTAACATATTTAACTTTAGATTAAAGAGATAGCACATAAATATAATAAATACTGCTGAATTTCACTACTTGGTTCCAATAGATTAGTATAGTATAAGCTTTTTACAGGAATTGGATATTACATTGATGCTCTATCAGAATACTGTTGTCATCTGACAGCATTTCAGTTTCCATCCGTCATCAAAAATAATCTATGTTCACGATGAGTTTTTATAGTAGATGATTTCTTCAATAAGCGAACCAGATTGTCGTGAAGGTGTATATTATCAGCCCCAACTGGATTGCTGGTCATCCTCGAAACATCAGCGCCCACATCACCCTGACTGACAGATGCGGTGGCAGGAGCTGTCCTCAGCTCGGGAATATATAATCAACGAGATATATATTGATTCAGTGGAATAGTTCATACTACAGGCTATAGTGTACATTACTGACAAAATCATTCACTATAACTCTATATGTTTAGTGCCTATGAGTAGTTTTTTTTTTTTCATTAAGCATATCGTTATGGCAAATACATTTATATGATTTGATTTTTAATACGAGTTCGTAATTAGTAAGCTTTACGGGACATTAGGATGGAATATTAATATAAGGAGTGCTCAAGAATGTGGTGTAGTTAAAGCTGTACTTTAAAAGATAAAAGAAACAAGTTAGTTGGCATCAATATATGTATTATTTGTATTTCATATTAGAATCAAAACCAATATCCTTACCTCTCCCCACAGACTACTGGATATGTGCTCTTAACTAAACAATAATGAGAGTCAGTTCATTGCGGAGGGAAATGTATTGAGAGAAGTAGCTTGGGTTACAAGAGGATTTAGACCCATGTTATTTTCAACCGGGGTTCAAAATCCGGCTTATTTAACTTCCGGAAACTTGCTCTCAATTACACTTTTACACCGTAACGTATTTTTATAACTTTATCTACGACCATTATATGTTCATAAACCACGAATTCTAACTTTACTTATATTATACTGCATTTAATATATATCGGTACAACACACAAAGCTGTCTTTTATATTATAAAATAACAATAACTTTGAAAACTTTATATATATATATATATATATATGTGTGTGTGTGTGTGTGTGTGTGTGTGTGTGTGTGTGTGTGTGTGTGTGTGTTTTGTAAATGAAAACATCGAAAAGGATGAAATAAGGAGGAAGGTAATCTTTAAGCCTTCAACATTTGAAAAAAATAGGTGTAGCATTTTTTTTATTCTGCATATCCTCCTAACCCTCATGACGTGACGACTACTTATTGAGCTCATTTCAACTCCTCGTACTCCTCGAGCTGATTATTATCCTATTCCTTATATTCAAGTCAATACATATCTTAATAATTAGATCAATGTTGACTGTATTTATATATTTACTCTGGTTCTAACTTATCACCTGGAAGATGTCACTCTATCTCAAATAGGAAAAGGTAGGATTTTAAAGGTTGGCAGTTTGTGAGCAATTATGTTGTTTCATATTTTTTTTTTACTGTTCCAAATGAGACTCTGACTGGTCACACGATCAGTGGGTGCCACTAACATATACTCGTAGGAGGGAAAGGGAGCGCCTTCCCCTCCCCCAAGCGGTCATCGTAAAAACAATTCCCAGTCACAAAATATTGATGGTGAGGAAACGTACTCCATTCCCTAAAGACGTGCCTGCTTAGAAATGAGGAGAAATTAAAAGACCCTACACCAAAACCAACTAATTAAAAGTAACCTACTTACACTAACGAAGTGAATGTTAACATTCACGTTACAATTTACCAAGTACTGTAGAAAAGGTTTTCCCATCTCCGCTCCATTTTGAAAAACTCCTCACGTAGAGTTTGTGAAAAATATCTGACTCGGTTCGAACGACACATGTCCGACTTATTGGCGATGCTCTAATGCCAACTCACCCACCTAACACTCTTTCATTATTGATCTATCATATTTGTATACAACTCTCATTTTTATTTATATGTCTATATGAAATAATACAAGACAGATTTCATATCACAACATTCTACTTTCCTATCACTTCCGTAGTAAAAATTAAACTCTGAACTAATATTAATGTGAATATTTGTTTGTGTAATGAATGTCAGTGTTATGAGAGTGCGCTAGGGATCTCCTCGTCCAACCACCTGTTTGAAATGTAAATAATAAAACAAAAATTACTTGGTAGCATATGCTCTTTTCTTCACATAAAAAAAATGATAGCCAGATTTCGATAACCCTCCCTCGTATATATGTGTGTGTGTGTGTGTGTGTGTGTGTGTGTTTCCAACCATCTCTCAAACGCAGTCAGCCTCAAAACGCAGAAGTGATCGAGGCTTCGCAAACCCAGATCTTAGTGACAACTGCGTCGAAAAAGCCTCCCGCATTGAGGACGATCTGTAGTAGATTTATATTTTCAAATGTAAGTGTATTCTTAATATATTAGTATCACAAAGTCTCTCTTTGGCACCTTGAGGGACCATCCTCCGCCTCTCAAGCTAACTGGTTATGTATAGTATTAACTTTCCGATTTATTTAAATTTTACCTGAAAA